>NC_133329.1:383315898-383363398 GCF_042186555.1 Aquarana catesbeiana | reverse complement strand
GCTGTCAGTCTTGCTATGCCTCATGGGACTTGTAGTTCTGCACCAGCTGGAGGTCCTCTAATTGCATATCCCTGGTATAGGGTGTCTGCTGTTATGGAGTTAAAAAAAAAAAAAAAAAAGTGGGACATTCTTTAGGAAGCGGTGGAAGGACGTTGTCCGGGTTGTACAGTGATTGGAAATAGGCTGATAAATGAGCTTTTCTATTTTTAGCACCCAATGTTATTTGGGCTCAGAGGACAGGATGTAGGACTAGGTAGTAATGTTTTTGTTTTAAAGGGAAGCCGTGGTGTATCTCCAGCAAGCGTCCATTGGAATCATCATTGTAACCTTTAACTGACAGTATTCTTGATAGGACTTTCATGTTTATGCAGGTTTGCCTTTCCCACATTTGTAGATTTTATTTTTTTCCAATAGTTTCTATCAGTCCTGGCAAATGGCAGCTGAGATAACAATCAAAGTAAAAAAACAATAGTTTATACATAATTCATTTTTTTATGCAATCCTATAGTTAAAATGCAAGTACCTGAATCTGATTTGGGCTCAGTCTCTTGCCCTCCCTGTACAGCAGGGCTCAGCAGGGGACAGAGCGAAGCAGCGCACTCAGTTGTTTGGAATTGCTAGAAGTATGCTGATTGGAGGAGAGAGCAGAGTGATGGAAATTCTCAGTCCACTGCTTATCCTTTCATTGTACGGTCATAGGATGGGAGTAGGGAGACCAGTAAGTAAAAGTGAAACTGCACATAAAGGGCAGGCCCGCGACCAGACATTTGTCCGCTACTCCTCCTTTCACTGTCATGTTATAGGGTGGGGGGGGGGGGGAGACCTGAAAGTGAAACTGCACATACATATCGGGTATCCTGCCAGACATTAGTCTGCTGATTCAACTTTCACTGTCCAGTCATTCGATGGGGGTAAGGGGGGACCTGTAAATAATACATTGAAACCGCACATAAAGCACAGGTCCTCTGCAAGAAATGAGCCCACTGCTTCTACTTGCACTGTCCAGTCATAGAATGGGGTTGGGGAGAGGACCTATAAGTAAAAGTGAAACTGCACATAAAGAGCATGTCCCCTGCAAGACCTTAGTCAGCTGCTTTTCCTTGCACTGTCCAGTCATAGGGTGGGGGTAGGCAGGAGGCCTATAAGTAAAAGTGCTCATACAGGTCAGGTCCCCAGCAAGACATTAGTCCACTGCTTCTCCTTTCACTGTCCAGTCATGGGATTGGGGTGGGGGTGGGAGACCTGTAAATAAAAGTGAATCTACACATAGAGTAGGTCCCCTGCAAGATATTAGTCCACTGCTTCTCCTTTCACTGTCCAGTCATGGGATGGGGGTGGTAGGGCAGAGACCCATAAGTAAAAAGTGACACTGCATATACAGATCAGGTCTCGTGCCTGATATTAGTCCACTGCTTCTCCGTTCACTCTTCAGTCATAGGATTGGGGTAGGAAGAAGGCCTGCAAGGAAAAGTGAAACATGAAAAGCAGGTTTCCTGCCAGACTGGCCTGAGCTGTATGGTAGAGCTGTGTAAATGTCCTAAATAGATGGACAGAAATACAAATCATTTGACAGGTGCAATATCTATCTATCTATCTATCTATCTATCTATAGATCTATCTATCTATAGATCTATATATATTTATCTATAGATCTATATATATATATAGATATATATATATCTATATATATATATAGATAGATAGATAGATAGATAGATAGATAGATAGAGAGTTTTTATATATATATATATAATGTGTATTGTCTCCTCACTTTCAGTATATTGCCCGGACAATGAAGGAGCAGCAATACACCGATCAGTCATTGGCTGAACTCACTCTGCTCTCTCCACCTATCAGCATGCTCCTTGTCAGCACATGTGTCTTGCAGCAGAGCCCGATTGGCTCTTAGCATTTGTTATGTATGGATTTCAGCTTCAAATCATAATTAATGTGAAGTACATTTTATTTTTGTTCTAATTTCCAGGAAGCATTATAAAACAGTCCGTCTCAGTATCATCACCATTCAGAAGAACTACCGGGCTCACTACTGGAGGGCCGCCTTTGTGCGCCTCCGACGCTCGGCTCTGCAGTTCCAGAAGCACTGGCGCGGGAGGACGGCCAGACACCTCTATCGGCAAATGCTGGAAGAGGAGAGGAAGAGACGAGAGGAGGAAGAGAGGAAGAGGAAGGAAGAAGAAGAGAGGCGGAGGAGGGAGCTGGAGGAGCAGAGGAAACTGGAGGAGGAGAGGAAGAGACGAGAAGAGGAAGAGAGGAAGAGACGAGAAGAGGAAGAGAGGAGGTAGAGGGGAGAGGAGTTCACTGGACATAATCACAGGATTATTAAACATGCGTGTAAAATGTACATACACGCCCCTCCTGCTCCAGGCACCCCACTATATAGGCTGGCAGTGGCCTGGGATTTTAGGAACACCTAATCCAAAGCTTAGGATTCTGCAAGCGAGGGATTCCCAACTCAATCCATCCTTTGGTTTAATTATGCACATTCCTGATCATTTTGATCGTCCCCTGCTCGATCATCAATGCAGAGAGAATAAGTCTGGATACAAATGATTCTGTAAAAAAAAAAATCTAATTGGGGTAAATTTAAGCCAATGCAAAATGGTCGTAAAGTTAAACTCTAGCTAGTCCTTTAGGTACAGGCTCCTCTCCTGTACTAAAATGGGTTGCTCCAGTTTTTCACTGCACACTGTGAGCTTCTCACAATGTGCATTACAAGCAAGTCAGATAGCTCCCGCCTCAATTCCTAGCTGGAGGATGTTCAGCATCAAACTGGTGACCCTCCAGCTGTTGAGGAACTACAAGTCCCATCATGCCTCTGCCTGTGGGAAGTCATGCTTGTAACTGTCAGCCTTGCAATGCCTCATGGGACTTGTAGTTCCACAACAGCTGGAGGGCCGCCACTTTTGACACCTTTCCTCCACCAGCTTTACTTTTCCAGGCCCACCCCTTTCATTTATTGGACTTCAGCTCTTGTAATTATGGAGGGTATCACATGTGTGGGCATTACCTGCAAGCAAATACAGCCTGCCCTGGAACACAGACTCCTCCGGACTGACTGACTGATATTCAGCACACTACATGCGTTAGGGCTAAAGACTTTTGAGAAGAGTACTGAGGTAGGATGCTATGTACAACACCCGGCAGGCCTCTCCCACCAGCCATGGTCTGCCTGCATTACATAGAGAAACACAGAGATGTAGTGATTACATCACTGGATATAAAATAAGGTATTTAATAAAAACTGAGGTTTTAGTAAAAAAAATGTGATTCGAACATTGATGGGGGCAGGAGGGGGAGTAAGGCCCGATACACACTATTAGATTTTCTGCAGATTTTTGTCTTCAGATTTACCAAAACCATGTAGTGCAAGGGCCGGCCTGATTGCATACAAATTGAAACTCTTAAGGTTTGACCTCATATTATATGGTTTTGGTAAATCTGAAGACAAAAATCTGCAGAAAATCTAATAGTGTGTATGGGGTCTAACTGCGGAAGACAAAATGTAAGCAGCATAAAATTCAGCTTTAAATTTCTTTAACTTTGATTCAGTAGAAGGCACCTGGGTGTCTACAGCAAGCATCAGTTTTTTATCTTAAATGCCCCTGGAACCCCAAAACCCCAAATTATGCATAACACAGTGCATGTACTTTAATGCTTAATTTCAGAATCCCATGCTTGGCCCTTTCCCCTCCTCTAATAATGCTAGGCGACAGCCGGTGTGGGATCAGAACACCCTGGGTCAAGTTGGGATTTGTGTAATTAAATGCCCCATGATTTGTGGGGTGCTACCAAATAAAATTCTACCTGCAAGCTCCCCTACTGGATCAAAATGGTTCGCTGTGCTTGCCACTACTACAGGTACACGTTCAATGGCTTTTTCTGACTTTAGCATGCTTGCATTATTTCCTGGATAACCTCATAGTTACTGTACAGTGAAGGACCCTTTTCTGTAGCATTACCTTGCTCTAGAGATGGAGGACATGCTGTGCAGGATCTCACTCCGAAAAACCCTTTCACACTGATGCGGTTTTCAGGCGTTTTAGTGCTAGAAATAGCGTGTGCTATGCTCCTGAAAACCGCCTCCCATTAATTTCAGTGTGACTTTTCACACTGGGGCGGTGCGCTTGCGGGACGTTAGAAAAAGTCCTGCAAGCTGCACCATTGGGGCAGTTTGGGGTATACGATGCTCCCAAAATGTCCTGCCCATTGAAATGAATGGGCAGCACTTCCAAAGCGCCTCAAAAGCGTTTCGGAAGCGCTGCAACACGGGCGTTTTTAACCCCTTCTTTGGGGTTACAAGCGCCCTGCCAGCAGCCGAAAAACGCAGCTTAAACAGCGCTTTAGCGCTAACACGGCCCCAGTGTGAAAGGGGTCTTAGATAAAAAATTTGCTTTCACGGCTTTTGTCCTTTTTTTTATTATTAAATTTTTATTAAATTTGACATGTCCATTAAAACAACCTTCATAACATATTTATATTTATCACAAATAGTCAACACATCTTTATCTACTTTCCAATCCCCCCCCCCCAAAAAAGAAAAAAAAAAACAGGGAAACTTTCCCCTCTCCCCCTCCCTCCATCCCTCCGCCAAATATCTTATATTAAATGTGTTCCCAATTCACCCAAGCCAAGGAGAAAAAAAAAGAAGACAAGGCTTCTATAAGCCATATTCCACCCCTTCCCTATCTATAGTAAATATACACCTCATCTTCCTTTAACTATATCTCCTTCTCCTACCCCCATCCTATACATCCATCTTCCTTTACCCTTCACCCCTATGTGCTCTGTCCTCTCTTCCCATTATTAAATCCCACCTTCCTCAACATCAAGTGCATCACTCCTTCCCCCTACCTTTATCCCCTAGAGAAATGGAAGAAAGAGGCGGAAAGGGAGGTGAAAGGGAAAAGGGGGAAAAAAAAGCCCCCCCCCCCAGGGGCAACCGCATCCGAGCCCAGATACCACGCGGCTTTATATATTATTACTCTACACGATCTCCATAGAGCGTTGTTCTCAGCTTGCCCTTATTGCCCTGAATTTTTCCTTTCTATCTTTAATCGCATGTACCCATCTTTCAGCCTCCACCATTATTGAATTGACCTCTCTCTTCCAGTCCAACAGAGTTGGACTTCTATGCTTTCACAGCTTTTGAGCAGAATAATGAGTGTTGAGTTCTGACGTAAGGAATAGGCTTGTATACCTGTTTTTATAAGTTGAGTATATGTGCTTATGAGTTGTTTTTTTGTTTTTTTCCTAGGGAGCAGGAGAGACTGGAGGCTGAGCTCCGCGCTGCACAGGTTAGTCATCCTGAAGTACAGTGATACTTCTGCAACCTTTAATAGAAGTCATATACATCAGGGGGTTGATTTTATTAAAACTGGAGAGTGTAAAATCGGGTGCAGCTCTGCATGGAATTCAATTAGATATTTTTTTTCCTTGTCAAAGCTGAAGTAAAGCTGGCCATACATTATACTATTCTTCAATTTCCTCTAGATGTACCTTGTAGTACAAGGGCCTACCTGACTGCATACAAATTGAAAGTTTTTTGGTTTGACCTCCTTTTATATGGTTTTGTTAAATCTAAAGGAAAGTTTTACAAGAAAATTTTTATAATCTATGGCCAGCCTTAGAAGCTGATTGGCTGCCATGCACAACTGCACCAGATTTTGCCCTCTCCAGTTATAATAAATCGACCTCCAATTGTTAAATGCTAAAAGCTGCAGTTCATAGCAGCTTTTGGCAACAACCTTTTAGCAGTATAAAATAGCCATACTAACTTCTAGTAAAAATTCACTGGGGATGACTTTCAGAGAAAAAAATGGAGCCCGTGTATATCCAGTCCTGGCTTTTTCTTGTGCATGGGTGACTCCACTGCATTATCCAGTCCTGCTGCCTGCGGCCTGTCAAAGTCTATGACAGGCTGGAATACTCTATGGCTGTATGCTGTATACAGAGTGATACTCCCGTTTTTAGGGTTGCATGCAGTGGTGGCTGGTGCTGTATATTTTGGGGCGGGGCGGCAAACATGACATCCCGGTACAACCCGTCCAGTTGGTCGGCCCAAAACTTACAACATTCCCCCCGGTCAGTCTGGCCCTGCACTTACCTAGGTCATAGCTTCAGCTCCTTCCTGTGTCTCCTCCTCGGCAGATTCACCCTCCTTGCGTCTCGGGCTTCATGGTGGCTTCCCTCGGTGCGGCGCCCAATACAATCGCTTCTCTTACCGGCCAATCGAGTCTCAGCAGCCGCTTCCTGATTGGCCGGGAGGAGAATCGGGAAGACAATCGTGAATATTAATTCGCTATTGTCACACAACTGGGTGGACTCGGGGTGCAGTGCTCTGAGCCCCGAGCCCACCCTTTTTTGAAAAGTAAAGTCTCTGGCTCTAATCACATGTTTCTGAAAAAAAAAAAAAACCCCATTGGAATTCATACGTCCGGCACCCTACATGTAGATTAGGGGCTAGACACATGGATTAGGGGGGCGGCGCCCCGTATGGACGGGCCGCCACTGGTATGCGTTAAGGGACATGAGCCCACATCACAAAACACCTGTGTTCCAGTCATACATTCCTAGACACATACAGCCTTAAACATGAGTACCACTCCATACAGGTTCCAGCTGCAGTGTATTTAGCATGTCATAGACTTCGACAGGCTGTTGGTAGGGGGCTGGATGCCAGACCTGTGCCCCCCAGGGAGCACAAAAATGCCAAGATTGGGCACAATTAGGTTTTTTGCCTTGTGTGCATGTGGCCTTGGAAACCAGCTGTTTCCTATTTCTAGTATGAGAATAAAAGCTGATGTTTGATGTCCTGGATGCCATGATTGGCAGCTCTTTCTTCATGGACATGTAGGTGACCGTGTAGTTCCAGACTGTTCTGTATAGACTGACCTAAAATGATAGATTGTTCCTGTTTTAAGTTTGGTTGGAAATGAAACCAGTAAGAAAAGACATTACTAAAAAATATAGGGGTCCTGGTGCAATATTAAGTTGTGCCCTTGTATCTTAAACCAAATGTCTCGTTCTGCCTTTGATCTTTAAAAGGTCAAAATCTCATTCTTTTCACTTACTATATGTTCTCCTTTAACATCAGGATTATAGCTCTTTTTATAGATTTGAAAAGTTTAAACCTTTTTGAGGTGCTAATGAAATGTTAAAATCTATTTACAAATGGAGATGGCTTTACCTTTTAGGAAGAGCAGGAGAGGGCTCGGAACCTGGAGAACATTTTGCTGCAGGAAGAGGAGAGGAGACAAATGGATGAGATACTAAGACTGGAGAAAGAGATTGAGAAACTCCACCATGAACAGAAACTGGATGGCGTCTCCATCTCGTGCATTGATACCCGGAATGAGGTAACACGAAAGCGAGAAGAGGAGATACACAAGTTGGAGAAGGAAGCCTCCAGAGTGGCACAAGAGTTCTTGGAGCTCTTGGACTTTGGTCATTTGGATGAGAGTGCCAACAGCCTGGAGAATGGAATTGATGGAACTCTACACATGGAAGGGAGCTTGGTTGCACCTCTGGCTGAGGAAGAAGTGGATGAAGGATTCCATGCAGATGATGAATTTTTGCCACCTCCGCCACCTATGCTGTTGGAAGACGATATCCCGGGAACCAATGATAGCTTCTCTGAGGACGGTACCTACATGAAAATCCCTGAAGATCACATTGGCAACTCCACAGATTCCCAAGTTTCTCCACTGGAGCCAATGTCTTCTCAAGATGCTTATACTGCTATCTCGGATAGGTCAGAGAGCATTTATCAGTGTTTGTCTGATAACCAGAGCAACAGCGAAGAAGCTCAAGAACCTATTTACAGCTACCCACCTGACGTGGAATCCGATTATGACCACGAAGAGTTTGATGACGGCCCGACAGGTTCAGTTGATGCTAGGAACTCAAGTGATGGCCACCTAACCGATGAGGAGATACCTCGAATTTCCAAGCCCAGCAGCTATGGATCTCAGTGTGGAAGTCTGGATTCAGTGAGTATCAAAATAAGGTACCCCCCTAACACATATCTTATTAGATTAAAGTACAACTAAAGGCAAAACTTTTTCAGTTTTGGATAGAGTGCAGAGGGATTAGAACCCCTGTCAGTTTTTATTGCTGTCTGTGCCCCCATTAGGGAGCCTTTTCTATTTGTCCAGTTTAACATTATCATTGAAAATTAAAGGAAATCTGAAATTTTGGGTTGTCCCCAGAAAAGTAATAGAGGGGAAATCTTCCAATGGGAACACTAGTTCTGATGAGCTGGGGGTCCCCAAGGAATTCCCTTAAATTGCAGAGATTTCCTCTCACTTCGTGTTTGGCTATGGGACGGGAAGTGAAGGTAAATCTCCACAATGGGATGCAGATGGTGAAAAAAAATATGTGACAGCGGTTATAACTCTCCAGTGTTCTATCCAAAAAGAGAAAAAAAAAAAAAGTTTTGCCTATAGTTCTACTTTAACCACTTCAGCCCCGGAAGAATTTACCCCCTTCCTGACCAGAGCATTTTTGCAATACGGCACTGTGCCGCTTTAACTGACAATTGCGCGGTTGTACCCAAACGAAATCGATGTCCTTTTTTTTTTTTTTTCTCACAAATAGAGCTTTCTTTTGGTAGTATTTGATCACCTCTGCGGTTTTTATTTTTTTACGCTATAAACAAAAAAAGAATGACAATTTTTTAAAAAAAAGCAATATTTTTAACTTTTTGCTATATTAAATATCCCCAAAAAAATATAAAAAAAACTAATTTCTTTCTCAGTTTAGGCCGATATATATTCTTCTACATATTTTTGGTAAAAAAAAATCGCAATAAGTGAATATTGATTGGTTTGCGCAAAAGTTATAGCGTCTACAAAATAGGGGATAGATTCATGGCATTTTTATTCATTTTTTTTTTTATTAGTAATAGCGACGAGCTGCGAGTAGATCCCTGTCTTGTTACTACACAGAACAAGGAAATGCCTTGTTTACATAGGCATCTCCCCGTTCTGCCTCTCCGTGTCACGATCGTGGGCCATGTACCGGTACGCCCATTTGCTCAGCCGTGCCATTCTGCCGAAGTATATCGTCGTGCGCTGGACGGCAAGTGGTTAAGATAAGACACAATGGGGTTAATTTTTACTAAAGGCAAATAGACTGTGCAGTTTGCAAAAGTGCAATTGTAGTCTGCAAATGCAGTTCCCCTAGAGTGCAGTAAATGGGTTAACGTTTCACTTTGCAAAATACCCAGTCATGTGCAAGGAAAATAAAAAAACAGCATTTTTGCTTGCATATGATGGGATAATGAAGTCAGCAGAGCTTCTGCTCATTTGCTAAGCTCTGGAGCATCTGCTCTTGCAGGGTGCAACTGCACTTTGAACAGTGCACAGTCTATTTGCCTTTAGTAAATCAACCCCAATGTTTTAAGACAAGTTCTGAGACTCTGTTTTGTGAGTATAAGGGCTCATGCACTCAGGATGTTTTAAAAATGTCAGCGATTGACACGTTTAGCCGAGTTTTTTGGCATTTTTGTTTTTTACAGCTTGTTTTTACTGCTCCTGTAAGCACAGGCTGTCATTTTTTCTACTGCCCCTAAACACTAATGTCTCCAAACGCCTCTGACAGTTTTTGTGTGCACGGACACATAGGCTAACATGGAGGGGCTTTAATAACGGGAATGCACGGCACACACTAGTGTGATTCGAGCCTTAAAGTGGAGCTTCAGCCAAAAGAGAGAAGTTCCACTTGTCTGCCTCCAGACCCCTCTAAGTTTTGGCACTCTATTTTTTTGTTTGGGGGAGGGAGCAGGTACCTAGTTCTTATAGGTACAAAAAACTCTCCTAGCAGAGACTCATTTGTACATATTATTATTATTATTATTACTGTTCAGGATTTATATAGCACCAACAGTTTATGCAGCACTTTACCATATAAAAGGGAGACAATACAGTTATAATACAATAAAATACAAGAGGATTAAGAGGGTCCTGCTCAGAAAAGCTTACAATCTGATAGGGTGGGGCAGGTGGTACAAAAGGTTGTAACTGTGGGGAATGAGCTGATGGAAGTGGTAAAAGATTAGCTGGAGGTGTGATGGGCTTCCCTGAAGAGATGTGTTTTCAGGGATCGCCTGAAGGTAGCAAGAGTAGGGGAAAGCTGGACAGGTTGAGGTAGAGAGTTCCAGAGGATGGGAGAGGCTCTGTAGAAATCCTGGAGACGAGCATGGGAGGAGGAGATGAGGGAGCTTGAGTAGGAGGTCTTGGGAGGAGCGGAGAGGACGGTTTGGGTGATATTTGGAGACAAGATTGGTAATGTAGCTCGGGGCAGAGTTGTGAATGGCTTTGTATGTTGTGGTTAGTATTTTGAATTTAATTCGCTGGGTGATTGGGAGCCAGTGTAGGGATTGGAGGAGAGGGTTGGCAGATGCTGAACGGTGGGTAAGATGGATAAGCCTGGCAGCAGCATTCATGATAGACTGAAGAGAGGATAGCCTATGGAGAGATGGAGAGGTAGGCCAGTGAGAAGGGAGTTGCAATAGTCAAGGCGAGAGATAACAAGGAAGTGAATGAGGAGCTTTGTGGTTTCATTTGTTAAAAAGGGGCGGATTTTTGAGATGTTATGGAGGTGAAGTCTACAAACTTTTGACAATGATTGGATTTGAGGCTGAAAGGACAAGTTGGAGTCTAGGATTACACCTAGTACCCTGGCTTGAGGGGAGGGACTGATGGTTGCATTGTTGATTTTGATGGAAAAGTCATGGAGGGGGTCACAGACGGGGGAATATTAGTAGCTCAGTTTTAGAGAGATTTAGTTTAAGGAAGTGGTGCGTCATCAATGCTGATTATGTCAGTAAGTTAGTAATGCGAGAGGAGACTGAAGGAGTGAGATGAGGAGTAGACAGATAGATTTGGGTGTCATCAGCGTATAAGTGGTATTGGTAGCCATGGGCGGTTATCAAGTGACCAAGGGAGGAGGTGTAAATAGAGAAGAGAAGGGGTCCAAGAACAGAGCCTTGGGGGACCCCACAGAAAGGGGCAATGGAGAGGAGGAGGCAGAGTTGTAGGTAACACTGAAGGAGCTTTGAGGCCAAGGGAATGGAGTTTATTGAGAGGGAGCGGGTGGTCAACAGTATCAAAGGCTGCAGAGAGGTCAAGCAGTAGGAGTATGGAGTGGTGACCGTTGGTTTTAGCAGTTAGTAAATCGTTGGTGAGTTTTAGTAAAGCAGTTTCTGTGGAGTGCTGTGGGTGAAAGCCAGACTATAAGGGGTCAAGAAAGTTATTTTCACTAAGACGGTTGTAGACTAAGCGTTCTAAAAGCTTCGATGTTAATGGGAGCAATGAGATGGATCTTACATTGTTCAGGTTGGTGGGGTCTAGTGAGGGCTTTTTAAGTATGGGAGTGATCTGCACATGTTTTAGAGGGGAGGGGAAGGTGCCACTAGAGAGGGAGAGATTGAAGATGTGAGTGAGGGAGCATAGGATAGAAGAAGAGGGTGACTGAAGTAGTTGTGAGGGAACAGGATCCAGGGGACAATTGGTTAGGTAGGCATCTGAGAAGTTTTGTAACCTCTTCGGTAGTAGCCAGTTCAAAAGAGGAGAGTGTTGAATGTGCTGTTAGACAAGGTATGTTGAGTGGGGAAGATGTATGCACAGTGGAGGTGTCCTCGCGAATTGCATAAATCTTGTCTTTGAATTGATTGGCAATCATTTGGGCAGTGAGTGAGTTGGTGGGTAGAGTGGTGGGGGACGAAGCAGAGAGTTAAAGGTTGAGAAGAGCCGACGGGGACTGGATGACAAAGTATTAATAAGAGAGACAAAGTAGGCTTGTTTGGCAGCATGATGGCAGGAATTGTATTTTAGAAGGGCAGATTTATATAGGGTGAAGTCCTGCAGGCATTTGGTTTGAAGCCACAGTCCAAGAGCATAGCAATGTCTCTTGACATTTCTAGTGTTGTCAGTTTGCCAGGGTTGTAATGGTCGGGGCCTGATTCTGAGTGTGGTTAGAGGAGCAAGTGCATCCAGTGATGATGAGAGTGAACTGTTGTACACAGAGGTGGCCAGGTCAGGACAGGAAAGGACAGGGAAGAGATTGTCATATAGGTGGTCAGTAGCAGAATAGAGAAGAGAAGGGTTAAAGTGGCAAAGGTTCCTATAAGTAACCGTTTGCTGCTTGGAGGGATGAGTAGTTGGAGGGAAGGATACAGTGAAACCGATAAGGTTGTGATCAGAGAGAGGAAAGGGGGTGCTGGTGAGTATTTCAGAGATGGGAGAATACAAGGTCGAGGGTATTACCATTTGGAGTGAGTGGAAGTATGTGTCCATTGGGTTAGTTCAAAAGATGAAGTGAAGTTGAGCTGTAGCTGGGCTGTTAACGTTGACAGGAATGTTGAGGTCACCAAGAATGATAGTGGGTATTTCAGTGGAGAGAAAGTAGGGTAGACAGGCAGCAAAATCATCAAAAAAAAAAGCGCTGTACTGGTCCAGGAGGCCGATAAATTGCTGCAATCCTCAGAGAAATGGGAGAAAACAGACGAATACAGTGCATCTTGAAAGAAGAGAGGGAGGGATAGGAAGGACTTGGAAGGTGCTTTCTTGGGATAGAAGGAATCCAACTCACCTCCTTTCTGTCTGGTGAGTCTGGGGGAGTGAGTCCAATGGATGCCACCATGGGAGATGGCAGCAGGAGAAACCAAGTCAAAATTTTGAAGCCAGGTTTCAGTTATGGCGAGTATGTTAAAGCCATGAGAGAAGAAAAGGTCATGCAAAGATATTAGCTTGTTACAGATGGAGTGGGCGTTCCAAAGGGCGCTTGAGATTGGGGGGCTGGTTTGAGGAAGCAGGGGGATAGAAATTAAATTGAGCGGATTGCAGTGTTTGCCAGAGGGGTATTGGATATGTGGTTTGAAGTTGGAAAATGGCGGACCAGGATTAGGAGAAATGTCCCCTGAGACTAGGGGGAGGGTGAGAAATTCAAGATGGGAGTGGGATGAGAATGAGCGCACATGTCTAACGGCCCTGGTGTTTATGTCAGCATGTGAGTGCAGCAAACGCAGGAGATGATGGATAGAATAGTAGGGAGAGGATAGAAGTGATGGTGAAATGTGCATGCTGTATGGTAGAGAGGAAGGTTAGAATAAGGATAATTTGAGGATAGAAGACACTGATGTGAGAAGGAGCATGGTAGTGGATAGAGAGTGGGAATCTGACTTCAGATAAAATAAATGTCAAATGCTGGTTTGCCTGTCGTCTTTCAGTGCGGAGCAGAGTTCTTGTTATATCTTCATCCAGCTTTAGTTATCCTGCTTTCGTTAAACTGCGGCGGTGAAACTGCGCATCACTAGTGACAGAGCCACTCAGGAAAGAGCCATGGTGTCTGCGCCTCCCCATAGGGTGCTTTAAATTTATAGGGAGACTGAGCAGGCATGCATTTCTCAATTGTTGATTATAGGGTCAGATTTGAGACACCTGAATATGGGAGAGGAGATGGCCAATACCAGACCAGACAGAGGCTAGGGTTGTAAAAGCTAACTCTCTTGATCACTCAAGCCAAATGGGGGTGAGAATCGATCACCAGTAATGTTGCTATTGCAGTGTGTTTGTTATTGAGCTAGCATTAAATATAGAAGTTTAAAGATATGGCAGCAGAAAACATTTTACCAAAAATGAAACCGCAATGTCAAATAGTCCAGCAGAGTAGAGTGTACATATGGATAGAAGACATTTACCAAAAATAGGAAGCCAGACAAGCTTTTGAAACAGATTGTCATTGACTGACTTTTTTTTCTATTCAGTGGGGTTGATCTACTAAAACTGGAGAGTGCAAAATCTGGTGCAGCTCTGCATAGAAACCAATCCGCTTCCAGTTTTTTCTTTTCAAAGCTTAACTGAACAAGCTGCAGTTAAAAGCTGATTAGCTACCATTTCACAGCCGCACCAGATTTTGCACTCTTTAGTTTTAGTAAATCAATCCCAATGTGTATTTGTAAAATAAGGCTATTATATAAATAGTTCAAAGAAAATATAAAACATCCATATATAAATGTATAATAAAGTACTGTTGACAAAAAAGCATTATGCTTTCTCTTAAGACAGTGTGAATAAAATATTTGTGGTCTTCTAATGCAGGACAGGCAGCTGTTACCTGTGTCAGATCCAACTTGGACATGAATATTGAATGTTAGTGTTTTGCTGTGCTAAAATAGTCCCTGGATTTTTTGAGGTTTTACCTTGTTCAGGTTTCACATACTGTTGCATTTTCTCTGCAGTTTCTGGACAGTGATGAGGAAGTGGACAGCCACATAGACACTGATGAGGAACTGATGACATCCCGGGTCACTCTCTTCAATGGAGGAGGACCCCCATATTTTCACAGTTACCTGTACATGAAAGGTAGGACTTTCTCTTAAAGTTATATGTGGTGTAACAGAAGTTAAAACGTTTGTTAACCCCCAAAGAATGGATCACGTTTCCTTAAAGCATGAATAACAGCACAGTGCTTGTGCTGTGTAATTTGGCCCCCTTTAACACCTGAAATACCTGGCTGATCCTGCCAGTTTCTACCCTGAGCCCTGACACTGTGGTCAGCGTACGTGCCTTCATCATCTGTAGCTCTCCTAGCTCTCCTCTGTCTCCCTCTGTCCTCCTCTCCCTCCCCTCCCTGCCTGTCAGCTCTCACTAGTGCCGCTCTGCTCTTCTCCCCACTGCTTCAAAACTAACTGATCGTTGTATCATCCGCTCTGTCAGATAAAAAGCTATGTCCTAGTGCCTGTGCTTTATTCAAAAAAGCTGATTTCTACCTGTTTTAACAGTGTCTTCCAGCGATCACATGACTCCAGGCTCTCTGCTCCTCTCCTCCCTGTCTGACATCAGCAGGGGAATCTCGGCCCTGCTGGAGAGATCAGATGGGGAGAGCTGAGAGCCTGGAGTCATGTGATCGCTGGAAAAAGTTGTTAAAACGGGTAGAAATCTACTTTTTTTTTTTAAATAAAGCACAGGCACTAGGACACAGCTTTTTGTGTGACAGAGGGGATGACTTAGTGGCATAACAAACACTTTAAGTCTCCTGCAGTTTTTTTTTTAATGAGGGTTTTGTTTTATTTTGGTTGGAGTAAGTCTATGTAGAATGGAAAGTGCCAATGGTTGGTCTTCAACAGCGAAGGTGCTGTTCTGACCAGGACTTCTGGAAGCATATTTTCTATTCTAATGTATTTGTTTTTTTTTTTTTGGTATAAGCATTTGGTACAGATCAAACAGTCAGCATTGCGGGTACAGAGAAAGTAAACCAAATACATGGATCAACGGCAAACTGGTGTCCAATAGGCACTATAAAGTGATTAGTGAAGATGTGACGTTGTTGCTGGAGCGTATCTTGGATCAATGAGAAGAATAAAAAAATCATTAGACAAAGTGTTGATGTGAAAAGTAACATCGTATATATGGGACAAGAGTATCAAGATGGTCAGCCAAGATGGAGTTGAAAAAGAGGAGGGAAAAAAGGGAGTAGAGGAATGAAGAAAGAGAAAGTAGCAGAAGTAAAAAAAAAAAAAAAAAAAAGGGGGGTGGGTGAGGAGAAAGGAAAGAGAGGGTAAGGCTCGTACTATAGGAGGAGAGAGGGAAGGGAAGGAGAGGGAGGTTGGCAGTAAGACAGGAGGCGAAGAGGGGCATACATCACGGAAGAAGTTGAGGGTGACGGTAGGTAACCTTAGGGTTCCAGATCTTGTTGAATTTCTTATGGTTGTTGGTAATGGTGTTTGTCAAATGTTCATTAATATAAAAACCATCCAACCTGGTTTCAACCTCAGAGAATTAAGTAAACTGCTTCCTCCAAGCTTTAGCGATGGTCAGTTTAGAGGCCAAGAGTACATAATGTGCCAATTTGAATTGATTTTAGGTGAGATTTGGAGGTTTGAAGTGTAGGAGGGCGAACCATGGGTCTTTAGGCAAATGAGTGCCAAATAATTTGTAAAGGAGATTGAACACTTTAGAGCAAAAACGACCTAGCATCGGACAGGTCCACCACGTATGGAGGACATCTCCCCCTGCTTAGCAGCCCCCTAATATATAAACCAGAATGTCCAGGGATTATGGAGGGGACCTTATAGGCGGACTCTAGAGTTGTGACATTGTTGGTGCACTGGAAGTTTATTTTCACATAGAATCCCGTAGGAGGCCTGTGATACCTGTATTAACTAGAATATACATTCCCAGGATATGGACTCGGCTCAAGGCAGGGCCCTGGCCATCACAGATAACCCAGTAACGAGAAATGTGTGGATCTTGGACTAACAAAAAGACAAGATTGGAAAACGAGCACTTCCCTACTGTAGCCAGAACTGCCTAAGAACTAGAATCAAGAAATATGTCCTTTTTATTAACTAATTAATGTCCTGCTGTAATTTTTCTCATTTTAGAGAACAAAACGCACTTCTAATTAGTTGATCTGTGGAGCAGATATTTTTTCCCCTCCTAGTTATAATTTGGGAGGCCTATCGTTTTCCCACATCTTTGCTAAAAACATATAATGGGCTTTCATTCCCACTAAAACTGGACAGTTCTGAGATCAAAAGTGAGTGGGTTGTAAAATCACTACTCATTGTTAACACCCCCCCCTTTCCCCAAAATAAACAGGCTCCATGCCCTTGTGTGATTCACCTCTAGAACATGTGATCATCTTGTGTCTCTCATAGGGTGTGAAGAATTCCCCAGAAACTAATGCCTAGCACACATGATCAGAAAATTGGATGACTTTTGGAGTGATCGTACGATGATCTGATCGTTGGTACACCGCTTTCGAGAGCCGATCACGACAGTTCTTCCAACATTTATGCTTCTGCGACTTGTCATGCGACTTTTGGCATCAAAGTCGCATGACAAGTCAAACCCCATGTTTTTCAATGATATCTATTCATATATGTGTGACTTAAAGTTGTTCATCTACTACTTTGGTCCGACTTCCATGCAACTTGAGGGCCATAGACGTCAATGTTAGCCCTAGAAAGTTGCAGAAAGTCATACCTGAATGTTTTTTACATGCAACAGTGGTGCAACACTGGCTCTGACTTTGCAGAGGGATAACAAGTCACATCCAAGTCACACCCATCCAAAGTTGCACTCCAAAGTCATGCAACTTTGAAAAGTGTGAATGGAGTCTTATTTTGGGCCAACACATAATACTGCAGAATTGCAAATTCTGGTTGCTTGGCTTAAGACTCCTTACAATCTACTTGCACAACAGTCAGGTGCTCAAGTCATACCCAGTTTTGGGGAATTTACAGTCACCTTTAAAATGGTCAGTCCGCAGGCAACAATCTTTGGCAATTGCTGGAAAGTTTTCTTGTGCTGCTCAGAGATTTTGGTGAAGAGATACTTTTTCCAGGTTTGAGAGTATGCCGCAGCAATTATAATGGGTTTCGATCCTCCCTTTTGGAGGGTCGATTAATATTCTATTCTGAAGAATTCAACATAAGCATTGGGAATAGGGTTTCACCGATACCGAGCATTTGCACAAGTACTTGTACTCGTGTAAATGCTCCGATGCTTGACCCGATACCTGGGCAGTCAGGGGTGATCGGTGCGGCAGTGGGGGGGCGTTACAAGCACTGATCTCCCTGTATAGCTTTTCTGACAGCCGCTTCTCCTCCTCTGTAACTGGCTGCACCGATCACCCCCCGGCTGTCCCCCTCTGTGCTCCCTATGTCCTTCTCCATCCTTCCCGGCTCTCCGGCTCCCCCTCCTGTGTCCTCCCCCCGTCCTAAATTGTAAAAAGAAAATACTGACACATGTGCCACTGTCATATGATATTAAAAAAAAAAAGTGTTGGTGTTTGTACTCGGTCCTAAAAAAAAGTGGTATTGGTGCAAACCTAATTGGGAACATCCAAAATAACCCTGCTTTAGCAGAATTCTTGATATTTTAATGTCAGCACAAACAGAGCCAGAATTATGTTGAGGAAATCTTGGCATTGAATACCCAAGGTTTATAACTGGGTTCACTAAATGGCAGACTGTGGTTCAGGCCTAGACTGAGCAACAGTTCTGTCGTGCCACTTACCAGCTTCGGTGTCCTCTCTCTGTCTCTGGTCTCCCGCCTGGCTGCCGCTAGCATCCTTACAGCAGGTGAGGCAGGAGGTGCTGCATAGCAGGACCGAGAACGGGATTTGGTAATTGCCTGTTTGTTATTGTACTAAGTTGGGCAGCTCCCAGGGGGGCCCGGGTGGGAGACCAGAGAGAGAGAGAACACTCAGCTGCTGTGCCTCTGCCCTGGTAGGACTGTGTCAGGGGAGGCTGAATGATGAAAGTGGGACTGCGATGAGGAGAGGGGGCTATGACTGCAAGGGACAATATGATGTGTAAAGGGGCATTATGATGTGTACAGGGGTACTGTGATGTGTAAAGGGGGTACTGTGATATGTGAACGGGAAATGAGGACACTGTTGAACTGCTTTAAAGAAGGGACTGTGGACACTGATGTGAAGGGGGAGCAGCGATGTTGAGGAAGGATGTGATGGGGCAGCTGCGGACAGTCATGTACAGGGGGGACTGTGATGTAAAAGGTGGCTGTGATGTTTTCTTGCACAAACATGAGATTTGGACCTCTGCCAGAAGAAAATGTTACAAACTGGACTCCCGTGATCTTTAATTTAACACCCCTGGTTTATAAGATGCCAGCAGATGATGCAACCATGTAGATTCCACTAAGATATCACTGTTGGTTTGGCTTAAAAAACTCAGAGGTCTTTTAATATTTGCAAGACTCCATCATAATGGCTATTCCAGGTGGGCAGACTTTGGGACTGGTGTAGATTGCTTACTATTGGTGTCCACCAAGAGATTTCAAAGCTGTGGTGATTCCATCTGCTGCATCATCCCAAACCTAAAATATAATTATTGGCTAGGCTAGCCCATTACAGACCCTTTCCCAAGCTAAAGATACTGTTAATCCTTGCAGCTGGAGGTTTAATGAACCTGTGGAGAAGGCGATGGTGCGTTCTGAAGGATGAAACCTTTATGTGGTTCCGTACCAAACAAGAAGCTCTGAAATCTGGATGGCTGTATAAGAAAGGAGGTGGTATGTCCACGTTGTCGCGGCGCAACTGGAAGAGACGTTGGTTTGTGCTGAGAGAGTCCAAGCTGATGTATTTTGAGAATGACAGTGAAGAGCGGCTGAGAGGAACCATCGATGTCCGAGCAGCCAAGTGAGTGTCAGTTCTTTGTTCAGAATGCTCCACAATTGGTCTTTTTTCCCCTTTATTTTGGTGTAGGCTTGTTAAGCCTAATCAATCAATGGTGGGTTGTGTTTTGGACAATCAGAGCTTTAGCTTGCAGACATTAATTTAAAAAAAGTTATGTACTTTCATATTCTAAATCTGTGGTCCAGCTGTAGCCTTAAAAGAGAAGTGCAGGAATTAAAAGGAAAAAAAAAGTCATACTCACCCAGGTGGATGCAGTATTGGTTCAATGCTGCATCTGTCCCCCGCCGCCTCAAAGGCTAAGAACCGAGCAATGTAAAACTGCTGATCGCTCGGTTATCAGTCTTCAGTGAGCAGAGAGATGGTGACTGTCAATCAGTGGCTCTCTGCTCTGCCCCTCCAGCACTCACTGGAACGCTGGGCTGTGGAGGGGGGGGGGGGGGGGGGGCAGGAGTGCATAGTCATTAGCCAATAGCAGACTTTAGCTTTAGCACACTTATAGTCCATTGACACACCTTCCAGCAATCCAACTGAAAGCCCTTACCTCAGACAGAGAGCTGGGGGAAGAGTCCTGCAGGAGTCTGGCATTGCACCCATGATCCACATATAACAGGTGCAATACTTTGCAAGCTCCTGTGAAAAATAATAATAAATGCACATTTGTTTTCCCTTCAAAAAATATGTGTATTTATATGATTTTTTTAAAAAGTTGAACTAAAGTCTGCCGTAAATGGAGCGATTTTCGTTCTTCCAATCACTGAGTTGCAGAAAAGAACATCACTCGATTCACAGTCGGTCTTGATGGGGGGAATCCCAGATGCAAAGTTATTGTGTTCTTCTGGAGGTGGGGGAGCCGTCTCCACCGAGAGAACACAGTGATTACTGCTAGTGGCGATAATGGCCACTAGCAATAATCGTATGTAAAATCCAACAGGCTGGTTGTACCCAAGTTGATCAATCGATCAACTTGGGTACATTCAGTCTGCTCATACATGGTTTTAATCTCGGCCGGTCCCGGCTGAACCGGCCGAGATTCGAACCGTCTATGACCTGCTTTAGCTATTAAGCATTACAATACTTTGCATGTTATTTAGTAAAATAAGATTTCTGATTATGTCTAAAATCCTTGTGAGCTTTTTAAAGCTATTGCTAAATAAAACTAGTTTCTTAAAAGATACATTGTTAGTGGGTTGCAGAAATCCCAGTGGCTCAAATTCACTAAAGCGCAATACATGCTTCTTTTAATGCTCATTCTTTAAAATTACCATAAGCAATACAATATTCTAGATTAAATTTACTATCTTGCTCAACTTCCTTTCATATAAATTTTTCTATGGATCCATTTTACTCACCCAGTAGGGGCTATATGTATAAGAGGTCCTGTAGCTTGTATGGTAAGTGCAGAGTTAGCATCATGTCAACCATATTTGTTGTGTCATTCAGAGCCATCATTGATATACATGAAAAGGAGAATGCTTTGGATGTTGTGACGGAAGAGAGGACATATCACATTGTGGCAGAGACTCCAGAAGATGCAAGGTGAGGAAAATCTTTCAGGCTGCATTCACACCTGAGCGTTTTCAGTTCATAAAACGCCAGAAAAAACGACTGAAAAACGCCCAACAAGCAAAATCCCATTCATTTCAATGGCACCTGTTCACATCTGAGCGTTTTGTCACCTGCTGAAAAAAGACCCTAAGCTCAAAAAAAGAACATGAGCTTCTTTGGAGCAGATTGCAGGCGTTTTTCTGCCTTTTACATTGGTGACCTGAGCAAAATCGCAGTCAATGCGCTGTAAGAATGTGGCAAAATCGCGCGACTTTGAAACGCTCAGGTGTGAATGCAGCCTCAAAGTCATATAGTTACATAGTTGGTAAGGATGAATAAAGACACTAGTACAACCAGTTCAACCTGTGTAGGTGTGTGTTCATAATTGTTTCCCTTATCCCTGTATACTGTGCTCGCTAAGATACACATCCAAGAGCTTTTTAAAATTCTCAATACTTCATGCTGACACCATTGATTGTGGAAGTGAATTCCACATCCTTACTGCTTTGACAGTAAAGTACTTTATCATATATTTTTAAAGTGTACCTCTAGTAATTCAATAGTGCCATGATTGCACACAAGTGGCTTTGAATTCCCATGCTATGTCTGTTCTGGTATACCACATTTAAAGTACATCTTAAGCTTAAAAAAAACTTTTTTTTCCTTTCAATAATATTTTAAATGTTGTTAGGAAATTAAAGCAATATTAAAGGCAGATTTAACCCTGGGACCCTGATGTAAGGGGGCTCTAGGGACCCTGATGTAAGGGGGCTCTAGGGACCCTGATGTAAGGGGGCTCTAGGGACCCTGATGTAAGGGGGCTCTAGGGACCCTGATGTAAGGGGGCTCCAGGGACCCTGATGTAAGGGGGCTCCAGGGACCCTGATGTAAGGGGGCTCCAGGGACCCTGATGTAAGGGGGCTCCAGGGACCCTGATGTAAGGGGGCTCCAGGGACCCTGATGTAAGGGGGATTTAGGGACCCTGATGTAAGGGGGTGGCTTTGGGGAGCCTAATGAAGGAGGGACTCTGATCTAATGGGGGACTCTGGGGATCCTGATGTTAGGGGGAGCTATTTGGACATCAATGTAAGGGGGTACTTTGGGATTCTAATATAAGGGGAGACTTTGCAGACCCTATTGAAAGTGGGATCTCTGATGTAAGGGCGAACTCTGGGGACCCTGATTTAAGGAGCGGGAACTCTTGATCCTGATGTAAGGGGGAATGATTCTGGGGACACTAATGAAAGGAGGGGGGACTCTAGGGACCCTGATGTAAGGGAGGGAACTTTGGGCACCCTAATGAAAGGGGTAAACTCTGATGTAAGTGGGTCAGGCCCAGGGGGCCCAGGCCTAAAGCTGTGTTAAGGGCTCCAGAATTTCTGATGGCTGCCCTTTTCCTCACACACTGCGCCAATGTTCCACATACCACTGGATGATGTTAGCTGTAGACGAAGCCGTCTCCTGCAAACTTCAGCAAATCAGTGAAGAAGAGGTATCCGGCCAATGAAGTGCCATGCAAGCCATGCTGCACGCAACATCGCTTCCTTCCAGCTCCCCAGTCAGTCTCCAAATGGAGTTAACATTAGCAAGGAGGTAAGAAAGCATCCCTGCACAGGCTGCATTTTTTTTTGGGGGGGTTGGGGTGCAAGTAGCCGGTTTTGCCTGGGGTGCAAACTGGTCTAGCACCTGCCTTGCATATCACATTCAGGTACAAAAGAAGATTCTAACAAATGTTAATGTCACTTTCTTTACTTTGGACAATACAGATTAGATGTTAGGGGCATATAGTCACAAAACAGTAAATGGTGAACTAAGTCTTGTTTGTTCTGTGGAATCCACCAATGTAGACATTAGGAAGCAAAAACTTATTTTTTTTTTTTTCTTTTTTCTTTTTACTTTTTTTTTTATACATTTTGGATAGAGTAGACAGTAGAGGATGGTTAAAATCACTGTAATTTTGGGCCATCTGTGTCCCATTAAATAGATTTCCCTTCATTTGCTGTCTTGTAGACACAACAAGAAGGGGGAGGAAAGTGAGTGAAATTTTTCTCCTGGACAATTGTCCCTGGAACAAGTGTCCCATTGGAAGATTTCCTTTCACCTTCTGGTGGCAACTCCCACGTTAGATTTTCCATTACGTTCTGCCGTGATGAAAATTGTCACCAGAACGAATCTCCCCAGTGGGGACTTGATAGGTTGATACGGATTCTAACCCTTCCCCTGTTTATCCAAAAGAGAAAAAAACGTTTTTACACTTTACACAAGTTATACTGTTTGTTATTTTGCGTGCAACAATTTAACTGTTTAAAAGGCCATCCCATCCCCATATCTCCAAGCACAGATCTCTGGGCAAAGGTATCAGGCACAGGGGGCAGAGCGGTGGCTGGTACTTTTGTACCTCTCTTGCATGTCTCTACAGGCCTGCAGAGCTGTGCTCTGCTGCGATGAGAAAAGCTGTCCATGCTTCAAGCTAGCACACAGGCCGCCTGCTGCCTGGCCACTGTGCACCCACCCTGGGCTCCAGGTATCAGCCTGGAGAGAGCAGTGCCAATGCAGAATGAGACGGCGAGGGGACCTATCACTGATAAATGCCCTGCTCTGTCCCGATCCTCCTCCCCAACCTGTGAGCGGTGCACTAAGTACCGGCGCATTCATGCAGAAAAGAAGGTCTGGTAATATGCCAGAGCTGCACTGGCAGCACTAGTAGAGTTAGACTGCTGTCCTCACCCACAAGCAGCAGCCTAGCTCTGACGCCCTCCCTGAACATGTACTGCTCAGGAGGAGAGAGGGAGAGAGGGCTGCTGATTGGGGCAGTGCTTATGGGAGGAGCGTCAGACTGCAGGAGAGCCGGGCTGCTGCTTGTGTGAGAGAGTAGCTGTCCAACTCTCCTAGTTCTGCTAACGCATTTTCTTTTTTTCTTTTTTTTTTTTTTTAAATACGTTTTTGTTTTTATTTTTTATTTTTTTTATTTTTTTTTTTTTTATTATTAAAGTTTTTTTTGTCATAAAATTGACAATAATTACCAGGTGCAATGACCAAATATAATAGGACAGCATAGGTATCATAAAAGTAATACAAAGTGTATAACAATGTCCTCAGAGACCTCCAGGAGACAGATCAGTCAAGGAAAAATGATACACACAATGGGTATAAAAAAGAATCACCCCCTTTAAAATAATCACATCTTGTTGATTTGCAGCCTGAAATGAAGACAGACGGTTTTTGTTTTATCCAGCTGTATTTACTAGTCACGCAGGGGTAGGCAACCTCGGCACTCCAGCTGTGGTGAAACTACAAATCCCATCATGCCTCTGTCTGAGTCATTCCTGTGATTGTCAGGGTCTTGCAATGTCGTATGGGACTTGTAGTTCCAAAACAGCTGGAGGGCCGAGGTTGCCTACCCCTAACTAGTGCAACTCATAACATCCAAGTGAAAGATAGCACACCGACCTGTCAATAAAAAATAAATCAAAAACAGAATCACTGAGTTGGAAAATGGATCTCCCCCTTGTGTCAGGGTTTTTGTTGAACCGCTTTTTTCTTCATTTACAGCCTTTAGTATGTTGGGATTTGTCTCAACTAACATTGCAGAACTGCTCAAGTTCAGTTAAATTTGATGGTGACGTTGTTTGGACTGCAGTCTTCAAGTCATTCCACAGATTTTCAATGGGGTTTAAGTCTGGGCTCTGACTAGGCCATGCAAGGACATTCACCTTTTTCTCCTTCAACCCCTGTGTGATCATTTTTTCTGTGTGCTTTGGGACATTGTCATGTTGGAAGGTAAACCTTCTTCCCATTGACATCTTTCTGGCAGAGGGCAGCAGATTTTCCTCAAGAATATGACGGTGTTTTGCCCCATCCATTTTTCCTTCTATTCTGACAAGTGCTTCAGTCCCTGCTGCAGAGAAACACCCCCATAACAGAATATTACCACCTCCATGCTTCACTATAGGAATGGTGTTATTTGGATGGTGAGCTGTATTGGTTTTCTGCCAGTCATATCGTTTGGTGTTGAGGCCAAATAATTCAATTTAAGTCTCATCTGACCACCTTAAACGCACCTTGAAGATTCTGTGGCCACATGGAAAAAGGTGTTCTGGTCAGGGATGAGAAATGAAGAGATCTATTCGTAAATGTAGCACACTTTACACATGTTACACATTGTTAGGCACACATTTAACCCCTTGATTTCCCTAGATGTTAACCCCTTCCCAGACAGTTTCACTAGTGACAGTGTATAGTGTTATCATTGATCGCTGTATTGGTGTCATTGGTGATGTCAGTGGCAGTTAGGGAGTTCCCCTCCAGTGTCAGATTGTCCGCCGCACTATTGCAGTCCCATTAAAAGGTCGCTGATCAACACCATTAGTAGTATAAAAAGAAAAAAAATCCAGTATATATACCATAGTTTGTAGGTGCTATAACTTTCACACAAACCAATCAATATACACTTAATTGGGATTTTTTTTTTTTTTTTTTTTTTTACCAAAGACGTGTAGCAGAATAAATTTTGGCCAAAAAAGCTTATTTTGTGTGAAAAAAATGATATAAATTTTGTTTGGATACAGTGTTGCATGACTGCGCAATGGCCAGTTAAAGTAGTGCAATGCTGAATAGCGAAAAATAGCGTGGTCATGAAGGGGGTAAAATCTTCCAAAGCTCAAGTGGTTAATCACTTAAGGACTGGAAGGATTTACCCCCTAATGACCAGGCCATACGGCACTGCGTCATTTTAACTGACAACTGAGCGCTCCCGCGACGTTGTACCCAAACAAAACGTATGTCTGTCTTTTTTTCCCACAAATAGAGATTTCTTTTAGTGTTATTTGATCACCTCTGCAGTTTTTATTTTTTGCGCTATAAATAAAAAAAAAAGTGACAATTTAAAAAAAAAAAAAAAAACAATTTTTTTACTTTTTACTATAATATCCCAAAAATGTTTTAAAAAAGTTTTAAAAAACAAATTTCTTCATCAGTTTAGGCCAATAAGTATTCTTCTACATATTTTTGGTAAAAAAAAAATCACAATAAGTGTTTATTGATTGGTTTGCGCAAAAGTTATAGTGTCTACAAAATAGGGGATAGCTATATGGCATTATTATTATTTCTTTTTTACTAGTAAAAAAGATCTACAATATTTAGCGTGATTGCGGCAGGCAAATCGGACACTTTTTTTTTTTT
Organism: Aquarana catesbeiana; assembly: GCF_042186555.1. Taxonomy (NCBI): domain Eukaryota; kingdom Metazoa; phylum Chordata; class Amphibia; order Anura; family Ranidae; genus Aquarana; species Aquarana catesbeiana. The sequence goes on along the minus strand of NC_133329.1, from coordinate 383,337,487 downwards.
TCTTTTTTTTACACTTTTTTTGGGACCAGTGACATACAGCGATCAGAGCTAAAACTAGCCACTGATTACTGTATAAATGACACTGGCAGGGAAGGGGATAACACTAGGGGACGATTAAGGGGTTAATTGTTCCCTAGGGAGGTGTTTCTGACTGTGGTGGGATGGGACTGATTGGATGAGGAGAGAGATCATTGTTCCTGATCACTAGGAACAGACGGTCTGTTTCTCCTCCCCTGTCAGAACGGGGATCTGTTTGTCTACCTTGACAGATCCCCGTTCTGGCTCTCTGTGGAGCGATTGAGAGTGGCCAGCGGCCATCGCTGCCGCCGGAGCCGATGAACGTGGCCGCGGGTGCGCGCGCCCCCTCTCGCTCTTAAAGCGGCCGACATACACCTACAGCGATTCACGCAGCCGCCGCAACCTACCGCAGTATGGCGGCGGATGGTCAGCAAGAGATTAAAGTAGGCTTTCCTTCTGCTTTAGGAAAACGGTATACTGTTGCCAGACTAACCTCTTGCAGTCCCTATATAGCAGGGCTGGATTGTGAGAGGAACAAGCAGTACAAGGAGCCACTCAGTTCATTTGTGCTGACAAGAAGCATGCTGATAGGGGAAGAAGTAACGTCCAATCCAGGGATCTTCAAACTGCGGCCCTCCAGTTGTTCAGGAACTACAATTCCCATCATGCCTAGCCATGTCTGTGAATGTCAGAGTTTTACAATGCCTCATGGGATGTGTAGTTCTGCAACAGGAGGGCCGTAGTTCGAGGATCCCTGGTCTAATCTGTCCAATCACAGGCTAGTAGCAGGTCCATGGACAATCTTGGGCTCAGAGGAAGTGGGTTGAATGATGCTGGCCATCAAACTGAGGATATGTAGGGGCTGAAACAAAAAGTACTGCAGGGGGAAATATCTGGATTGAAGCTGAATATTGCATGGTTTTGTTACTTTCTTATAATAGGCCTTTCATCATTCTATTGTTGTTTTTGACTCGATGTCATCTTTAAGTGGCCTTCTTGACTAACGTGCATTTATTTGTCCCCCGCCACCCAATTTTCAGCGGCTGGTTCAATGTTCTGAGCCGAGTTCACATGGCGACCGCCCAACAGCTGCGAGATATGAGGGATGAGCAAGCCAACCCCAAGAATGCTGTGGTGAGTGTCTGCTCTATGAGTCAGGAGGGTTCTCAGGAGTTTCAGTTCCCGCGGACAGAATTTCTGAACCCTCTTCCAGACAGGATGGCGATTTCTCCTACCCACGTTACATCAATTTCCCGCGAATCTGTTCTGTATTACTGTGAAAGAGGAACAATCTTCTCTGTTTCCTGCAGGGAACGCTGGACGTCGGGCTCATCGATTCTGTCTGCGCATCGGACTGTCCGGACAGGTAATGTGCGTTGTGTACTGCCACTATTCTATATCATGTGCATTAGAGTGATCACAATGCTTGTCATCTGTTAGCCATTGCATAATGACCCGTTTCCATAAAAAAATTTTATATGCACCGTTCAATTTAGCTCTTAAGACTCGTTCTCACATGCAGCAGCCCTTGCCAGCCGCCCCTCTAAAAGCTTTTCAGAGGGCCGTTGCTGGTTGGTTGAGAAGTAATATACCCCCTTGCCTCCTGTTTTGGAGTCCTTTCACACCGAACGCAGTTGGATGCATTTTGAACTGCACTCCAACTGCATAGACAGCCCAAAATTAAGGTAATCCTATGGGCACAGTTCACATCATTGCAGCACATTTTTCTGCACCGCAAATGCAGGGAACACACTACAAACGAGCTTCAAACGCACAGCATCTGCACTGCACCACACTCCTTTAAGCCAAGAAAGCCAAGTCCAAAAACATATAGAAAAATGCACTGCAAGCGCAGTGAAAAACGCATTCAAGCGTGCTTGAAATGCATGTAAAGATGCAGTCAAAAACATGCAGCTATGTGCAGTTTATGGTGTGAATGGGCCCTTAGGACTTCATATTTACATGCATTTGAAGCTTGCTTGAATGCGTTTTGCGCTGCGTTTGCATTTTTCAATACGTTTTTGGGCTTGGCTTTCTTGGCTTAAAGAGGCGTGGTGCAGTGCAATTGAAGTGCATTTTTAGCACGTTTGTAGCACGTTACCTGTGTTTGCGGTGCAGAAAAATGCAGTGTGCTCTACTTCTTTTTTTTTTTTTTTAACTGTACTGCAATGATGTGAACTGTGCCCATAGGATTACCTTGATTTTTGGCTGTCTATGCAGTTGGAGTGCAGTTCAAAATGTATCTAACTGCGTTCGGTGTGAAAGGACCCTAAGCCTTCAAAAGGCCGCACCACCATGCTGGTCATGGTTGCGCCACAGCTCCATTGACTTGAATGTGTTACGTCAAGTTTCCAACAGGGGTTTTACTTTTTTTTTTTTTTTTTTTTCCTGTGGCATATGTACAGCCCTGAGCGACTGCATCTAACAAGGGACTTAGGAGTTGATTTACTAAAACTGGAGAGTCTAAAATCTGGTGCAGCTGTGCATGGTAGCCAATCCGCTTCTAACTGCAGCTTGTTCAATTAAGCGTTGACCATAAAACCTGGAAGCTGATTGGTTGCTATGCAGAGCTGCACCAGATTTTGTACTCTAAGGCTACTTTAACACTGGGACGGTGTCGGCGTTGGCAGTAAAGCGCTGCTCATTTTAGCGGCCTTTTATCGTTGTTATAGGGCAGTAGCAGGGAGCTTTTAACCCCCAAGAAGAGGGTTAAAAGTGCCCATATGGGGCGCTTCGGAAGCGGTGCCCATTCATTCCAATGGGCAGGGGCGGTGGAGGAGAGGTGTATACACCTCTCCTTCACCGCCCCAAAAATGCTGTTTGCAGGACTTTTTTTGCCCGTCCTGCAAGTGCACCGCCCCAGTATGAAAGCACTCGGACTTCACACTGGGGTGGCTTGAGAGGTAGTTGTCAGGTGCTTTACAGGTCCTAAAACGCCTGAAAACTGTGAAAGGGGTCCAAGTAAATCCACCCCTATGACTTGCAATTTTCAGTGCAGTTTCTGTTTACAGATAACCACCAAAGAAAAAAAAAATGAAAAAATCGGCAAGGGCACATATCGTAGTATTATAGAAGTCTTCCCATTACTTTTTTTGTGTTACTAGAGTTCTCTAAAATTATAAATGTAATAATTATGTATGTGATGTATAGTGATATGAATAATCATAAGAAATAGTTTTTTATATTTTGATATCGACGCTTATGGTGTTCCTGCCTACTATGTGTTCATAGCACCATCTAGTGGCTATTAATCATTACTGCACCAACATTAATTGAATTAACCCCTCCATGGAAAAAAATATTTGAGCGTTATTCTTAGCAGCTCCTTCACAAGGCTAATGCTCCTGCATTGAACGTGGCTTAGGCTGGCCATACATAGTTCGAATCTCGGCCAGTTCAGCAGGAATCGGCCAAGATTCTAACTATTGATGGGCAGGCTGAATGTACCAAATTGATCATTTGATAAATTTGGGTACAACCGGCCTGCCAGATTTGCTTCCAAATGTCTTTTCCCGGTGGGAACAGCTTCCCCCGGCCACCCCCGCCCCACCCCGCCGGGAGAAGACAATGGCTCAGCAGGAGGGATTCCCCTGTCAGCACTGTCTGTGTTGATGGGGGAATAGCGTGAATTTCTTTCCCGCAACCTGTGGTTGCGGGAAAGAAATTTGCACCGTCTATCGCAGGGGGTAGGCAACCTGGGGCCCTCCAGCTGTTGTGGAACTACATTTCCCATGAGGCATTGCAAGGCTGGCAGTTAAAATCACTTCCAGAGGCATGATGGGACTTGTAGTTCTGCAACAGCTGGAGGGCCCCAGGTCTATGGGCTGCCTTAGAGAGGATGCTGCTAGGGACAAGTCAAGCAGACTGAGAGAGCCTGCTGTAGCAAGGAGAAGGTAAGTAATAAATCCTCTTTCACAAGCCCTAAGAGCATTTAATCCTTGAAGGATGGTGGTGGAGCATTGACAGGGGTTTTTCAATTGTGCCCAAAGTTTAAGGGTTTCAAGAGTTATTGGTTCCCTAAAGTGGTTGTAAACCCTTTTGTGTTACTTCTACCTATAAGTATCCTAGAATAAGGCTTACCTATAGGTAGTGGAAATATCTCCTAACCGTGCGCCGTTTAGGAGATATTTCACTTGTAGTGCGCCGATGTCGTCATCGGCGCATGCGCTGTTAGGAAACGGGCCACCGTGCCGAGACTTCCCCCAGCGTGTGCCGTGACTTACGGCTCCCCCGTGCATGCGCAGGAGTGACATCACGCGGCTCCGGCCAGTCACAGAGCCCGAGTCCACGGCCCCGGAAGGAAGAGGGGGAAGATGGACGCAGCCTGCACAGGGGACAGCGCGGTCTTCGTTTGCAGGTAAGTGTCATATAATGGGCTAGTATGGAATGCATACTAGCCCATTATGCTTTTAACTAGCAGGCCTTGCGGGGAGCAAAAGAGGAAGTAAAACCCATCTGTGTTTACTTCCTCTTTAATAATAATTTTTTATGATTTTTGCAGGTTTTGCATGAGATGTTTTGTTTTCTTTATGTCCCAGGAGCATCTGCATAAAAATTGTATTTATTGTTTTGCCTCCCATTCTCTTATAGACCCAACTCCTTTGTGATAATCACTGCAAACCGCGTCATTCACTGCAACACAGACATCGCAGAGGAGATGCACCACTGGATCTCATTGCTGCAGAAACCACGAGGAGAGGCCAAGGTGGATGGCCAAGAGTTCCTTGTCAGAGGTGTGTCTCCCCACTACTGCCTCCTCTTCTCACCGGGCTATGGTGAAAATGACCGTGATACAAAAAAGACACCACTTGCCCCCATCTATAGCTGGCCATCGCAGTAAGCAGAATTGGAAGGCTACATAAGATGTAAACAGAGCCAAGGATAAATCCAAGGGAAAAAAAACAAACGTACTTACCGACCAGCTCGCAGACAACCAATTAATCCTGTCTAACAGTATGCGTTAAAGAGGAAGTAAACCCCGATGGGCTTTACTTCCTCTTTTGCTCCCCGCAAGGCCTGCAAATGAAAAGCATAATGGGCTAGTATGTCCCCTGTGCAGGCCGTGTCCATCTTCGCCCCTCTTCCTTCTGGGACCGCGGATTCCGGCTCTGTGACTGGCCGGAGCCACGTGACGTCACTTCTGCGCATGCACGCAGGAGCTGTCAGTCATGGCACACGCTGGGGGAAGAAACGGCATGGTGGTCAGTTTCTTCACAGCGCATGCGCAGATGACGATATTGGCGCACTACAAGTGAAATATCTCCTAAACGGCGCACGTTTAGGCGATATTTCCACTACCTATAGGTAAGCTATATTCCAGGCTTACTTATAGGTAAATGTCACACAAAAAGGTTTACAACCACTTTAAAAACAGGGGTTTAGTCTGTACGCATTTGCAAATGCATGCGTAAGCCACAGAGCCTCGCCACGGCACCCTGGTATCTGTGGTACCTAACACTAACTTATAAGTGTCCTCACAGTGGAGGCACATGCATTCTGATGGATAGGTGAGGACCGGTGGACTGAAGGGGAGCCACCCCTTCTTAAAGGTACAGGGGCACACTGAACACCCAGCATGTAGCTCAATGGCTGCGAAGGTGTCAGTGCGTTGCCTGTCCAATATACTCGACAGTGATACAAAAAAGACGCCACTGCCCCCATCTATAGCTGACCATGGTGAAAATGGCCTCTTTGTATGCCCTGCTGTCCTCTTAAATAAAATGTATTTTCTGTGTGTGTCTCCCTTTCTTAGGTTGGCTACATAAAGAGGTCCAGAACAGCAACAAAATGGCCTCTCTGAAATTAAAACGGCGCTGGTTTGTGCTGACCCGAAATTCTTTGGACTATTACAAAACATCGGAGAGGACGGCCCCTAAGCTCGGCACCTTAGTTCTAAACAACTTGTGTTCTGTGGTGCAGGCGGATGAGAAAACGCACGCCGAAACCGGTATGGGAAGGCAGGTGGTGTTTGGTAGTGCTGTGGTTGTAAAGTCATCATATGGATCGCTAACCTTCACTGACCTCCTATTGCAGGATATTGGAATATTGTAGTCTATGGAAGAAAACACTCCTACAGACTCTACACCAAGCTGCTGAATGAGGCCATGAGATGGGCGAACGCCATCCAGGGAGTCATTGATAGTAAGGCCCCCATAGAGACCCCAACGCAGCAGCTCATCCGAGATATCAAGGTAAATAATACAGCTTTATTTTATGTTCTTGTTTTAGGAGCATTTCAAAAAAAACTATGTTCTAATAAATATATATGCACACAGTGGTCAGTGGTCTTTTAAAGAATATATAAACCCAACATTTTCTATTCCACATATGTAACGGCTGTACCATGTACTAGTATGAGAAAGTATCCTGTTCTCTTTGTATTGCTACCTTTGTGTGCAATCCCTGGTGTTCCTGCCAGTCCCTCTGCTTGCCTATTAAAACTGACCATACTAGGCAGGAGAGCACACACCGTGGTCAGTTCTCTAGCTATACTGGGAACTCGGCCTGCTCTCCTCCAATTATCAAACTTGTCCTGACATGTCGCCCCTGCACAGCTATTCATTGGGAAGATAAGTGCACTGCTGTTTCTCCTCCCCTGAGCTTCTTATGCAGCTAAGAATGAAGTTTAGGTTATTACTTATATAAAGGGGAAAAGGGTATCTATAATGTTTATTTATATGTAAACATATTTACCTTTCATTTCTACTTTAAAGCAGAGGTCCGCCCACTGCTGCACATACTGCAGCTGCTGACTTTTAATAATCGGACGCTTACCTGTCTTGGTGTCCAGCGATGTTGGCATCACAGCTGATGCAGCTTCACGCCGGGAACCCTACTGCGCATGCACGTGGCTCCGCTCCTGTCTCCTACTGGCTTGGCGGCCGGGGAAGGAGGGAGCCTGGGCGGTGACGTCAATACCCGCAGCTGAGGCTCCTGGAAGTGGGAACAAGATACCTGTGAAAGACAGGTATCCTGTCCCCCCCCCCCCCCCCCCATCCCCCGAAAGGTGCCGAATGTGGCACCGGAGGGAGTGGGGGGGGAGTACAACGAGAGGGAGTTCCACTTTTGGGTGGAACTCCGCTTTAAACTGAATGGGTTGTTAATAAATAAATATATATATATATATATATATATATATATATATATATATATATATATATATATATTAACTATTAACTACCTCTAGACTGTAATCTGCAGATTATTAATACTCCCTTTCATGGTACCCGGTGCTGAGGGAATATTGATCTATGTCTCTACATTGACCGCTATCAGCCAATACTGTGCATAGCTAGCTGTCCAACTGGGCTGTCAGCTTCTATCTCTGCTAAGATCGGGAAGCAGCCTGCATGGTTCATGATCATTGGATTACTGTGGCAGTTTTGACATGATTATAGCAGGCTGGAGGTTACTTGATAAGTGAAGCATTCAGCCTGCAGGCGGCAGTGAGCATTTTGTTTAATACAGTTGCACACTCGGTTGCTTTACTAAGCGCAAATAGACTGTGCACTTTGCAAAGTACAGTTGCTCCAGAACTTCGTAAATGAAGGGAAGCTCTGCTGACTTCCATCATCCAATCATGTGCAAGCAAAAATGCTATTTTTCTTTATTTTCCCTGCATGTGATTGGGTATTCTTTGCAAAGTGAAGCTTTACCTCATTTACTAAGCTCTGGAGCAACTGCACTTGCAGAGTGCAACTGCATTTTGCAAAGTGCACAATCCGTCTATTTCAGTGGCGGCAAACAACCACCCTCCCCCGGTTGGTCATTCGGCAGCAAACCCTCCCCCCGGCACTTACCCCATTGGTGGCGGGCTATTGAGGGTTGCGGACTCCTGCGGGCAGGTTGTGGGCTCCTATGGGCAATGACTGGTTTGCGGGCTCCTATTGGCGGCAAACAGTGGCTGGGTTGCGGGTTTCAATTGGTGGCAGGCAGGGGTCAGGTTGCGGGCTCCTATGGGTGGCGGCGGGTTGCGGGCTCCAGCTCCTGTGTCCTTTCTGCTTCACGGCGGTTACCGCCATGCGGCTGCCCCCCTCCTCCTCTTGTCCTTTCAGCCAATCAGTTGAGGGGTCTCCAGATGGACGGGCTGCCGCTAATGGACGGGCCGCCGCTAGTCTATTTGCCTTTAGTAAAGCAATCCCTATATGTTCATCATACAAGTTTGTAGGAGCTCCCTCTAGTGATCATGTGTCTCATAGCACAATAAGCATCCTTGCTGAACAACTGCTGCAGTAATAACAATAGGATAAACCACATATAGTACATTGTTTTCAGTGGAAATCTCTCTTTAGAGATGTGTCCTTTGGTACAGTGAACAAGAAGCATGTATGCTGGGGCCTCAACAATTAAGCCCACTAGGGGCTGAAACACGTTGGTGGGGAGGGTGACCTCTCCTGCTGGTGAAGAGCAGAGCTGAAGTCATCTTGTACTACCTGATTTAGTTCTACTCACAGTGATGCAGCGTCCTGTGTGCGATAGGTTGCCATTTTCTGTAACACACTATTTACTGCTGGGCAGTCAGAAATTAAATAACCTGTGTAGGCTCTTCCAATCAAAGAAGCTGTTACGTTTTCTTTTACATTTGAGCGTCAACATTTTCTTTTTCTTTTTAAGGAGAACAGCCTGAACAGTGAAGCTGTAGAGCAGACATACAGGAGGAATCCCATCCTGAGATATACCCAGCACCCCCTGCACTCCCCTCTGCTTCCACTGCCCTATGGAGACGTCAGCCTCAGTTGTATGTATCCTCGTCTGCAACATTCATTCACTGATTTAGCTAGAACTGTTTTTTCCCCAGTTTACTGAGTCAGCCCATGGCCTTTTAAATGTCTTGGATACTCCAGCAATGATCTCTATAAGGCTGGGTTCACACTATTGGGAATTGGATGCGGGTTTCTCCACAACCAATTCGCACGACAGGAGATTGTGACTGGCTTTCAATGGAGCCGGTTCACATACCTCCGTGGAGGCTCCGGAGCAGCTTGCACAGGAGTCCTGTGTGTCTTCTGGTCCATTTCAAGGTTGAATTCAGGCAAAAATTCGGCCCGGATTCATCCCTAAAATGGAGAGCTGGGACGCACCGGACCCCTGCTGCGAGGCACATCTGTCTTAGATGTGAAACCAGCCTCAAGGTCCTGACTGTGCTCCTGGCCATCTGGGGTTTTTTTTGGTGTTCCTGTCGACCTTTGTTGTCCATTTCCTCCTCCATGAAAATGTTGTTCGCACATGTGGAAAAAAAGTGCCCCCTGACTGTTTCGCAATTGTTGAGCCCCAGGCTCATTTTCCCTGTGATTTCCTGTACTGCACCCACAACAAAGTTGAGTTGGGCTGAGCTCTGCTCACCCATTCACAGGAAGCTTTGTATTTTATGAAAGAATACAAGGTATCCTTTGCTCAGCCATTCACAGGAAGCTTTGTATTTTATGAATGAACACAAGACTTCCTCTGGCTGGAAGTGGAGCTTGTGACGTCATCCACACATCTTCACCTCAGCTAATCAAAAGAAGCCTTGTGTTCATTCCTAAAACACTAAAGCTTCTAGGAAACGGCTAAGCACTGCTCAGCCCAACTCGGTTTTGTTCCTCTTGCAGGGTGCGCCTATATCATAGGGACCTTGCTTTGTGCACTGGTCCAAATCATTCGGTGGGGGGATTATGGTGTGGGGTTGTTTTTTCCGGGGTAGTGCTTCGCCCCTTTGTTCCCATGAAGGGAACACTTAAGGTGTCAGCATACCAAGACATGTTGGACAATTTCATGCTCCCAATTTTGTGGGAACAGTTTGGGGATGGCCCCTTCCTGTTCCAACATGACTGCGCACCAGTGAACAAAGCAAGGTCCATAAAGACATGGATGAGCAAGTTTGGGGTGGAGGAACTTGACTGGCCTGCACAGGGTCCTGACCTCAACTCGATAGAACACCATTGGGATGAATTAGAGTGGAAACTGCGAGCCAGGCCTTCTCGACCAACTTAAGTGCCTGACGCCACAAATGCTACACTTCTGGAAGAATGGTCAAACGGAATGTAGACACACTCCTAAACCTTGTGGACATCCTTCCCAGAAGAGTTGAAGCTGTTATAGCTGCAAAGGGTGGGCCAACTCAATATTGAACCCTACGGACTAAGATTGGTATGCCATTAAAGTTAATGTGCGTGTATGTAAAGGCAGGCGTCCCAATACTCTTGGTAATATAGTGTACCTCCTATAGTTCCATCACATGAGGGTGAAGATGCTTGTCAGATTGTCTCATAGAAGTCTATGTGAATCGGTTGTGCTAAAGTAGATGTCATGGGTTTCTTTCAAGACAGGTACATTTGAAAAGTTTTGCACACTGATATCCAGATTTATGTTCACTTCCCCGAGTTAAAAATGGGAGATCTGCGGGTTTTGTCTATGACCAGACTGAGCAAGGCTGTCAGTATTAAAAGCCACAGATAGAGGAATATATCAATATATATCCTGTGTTAATATATAGTGTCAGGGCTATTAATTTCCTTCTTTAGCAATCAAACTCTTGTTTAGGATTAAATGTCCTGTATGATTATATGCCCTTTATGATACAATACCTTTCCATGCTTACCGGGAAAGCAGTGAATAAAATGACCCCGACAACCCAAAGTAACCTCTGAGCATTGACTTCCAGCTTCCATTGTCACCATTGTAATAGTGAATGAGGGAACTCTAAATGCCCTTTAAAGAAATTCACTTCCTCCTCTCCAAACAATAAACAATATGAGTTAGGCTTTCGTGAAAATAAACCTTGAACAATGAAGTGACATAAATTATACCAAGATCTCCGTTATAGAGAGCGGTAAACTTGTTTGTAGACGAGTCATATAGTTACAGTGAATAGTCTGCCCATTTGGGTTAAAGGGTAAGAACGATGTATTTCAATTGTATGCCAGGGCAAAACAACATATCCAGTACAGGTCAGTAACACATGCACAGTCCCCATGTTTTATCAAGTGGTGTCAGCCCTGCCCAGTTTTTTTTTTTTTTTTTTTGGCCAAACAGCCTAAACCCCTTTACTGTCTTTATCGATACAAAACTGATTATTAGCGATGTACACAATGGAAAAAATGTGTTTACGTTTTGGATGCATTTGTTAACCACCTTCAATTCCGGACACTTTAACTCCCTTCCTGCCCAGGTCATTTTTCAGCTTTTACCGCTTTCCCACTTTGAATGACAATTGCGCAGTCATACAACACTGTACCCACATGAAATTTTTTATTTTTTGCTAAATAAGTAAAAAAAAAATATCTTGAAGATTTTGAAAAAAACAAAAACTTGTTCTTTGTTTGTTATAAAAGTTTGCAAATAAATAATTGTTCTTCATAAATTTAGGCCAAAATTTATTCTGCTACATTTCTTTGGTGAAAATATACATATAATTTTTTTTTTTTTACACATTACGATTGCTTATACCAGTAAGTTTCATTAGTATAAGCAACCATTTCTTTCTCGAACATCACGGGACACAGAGCCACAGTAATTACTGATGGGTTATATAGGTATCACTGGTGATTGGACACTGGCACACCCTATCAGGAAGTTCAACCCCCTATATAATCCCTCCCCCTTGCAGGGATACCTCAGTTTTTACGCCAGTGTCTTAGGTGATGGACGTGTAAAGATGTCCTGTGCTGAGCTCCAAAGGGAATATCCTAAGATCCTATACTGGGGCAAGCCAGGCGAACCGGATCCATTCAAAGTGTCTTTTTATGGCCGAATTGAATGGTACCCGGGCCTCGTGTCCGAAGAAACGAGGTTTTACCCGTAATGCTTCTCTTTTTAGAGAGCTGGACCCCGCAGATCAGAAAATGGCTTTAAACTTCCTAATTTCTGGCGAGGTGCTTTACGGTCCCAGAACTGTTGGATCCCCCTACTGATGGGGGCCCCAGTCTCTGACGGTTTTTTCAAACGGAGCCCACCGTGAGAGGTGAAGATTGGGTCTGTGTATACAGAATCCTGCGGCTGGATAAGGTAAGAGGAGATTCCACAGAATTTTTGAGTTCTAGTGGCTTTTCTCCTTTAAGGTAAATGCATGCTATGCCTATTGTGACCACCGGGGGCTGCCAAGAGCACAAACCTACACATGCTGACTGACTGTCTCAGGTGTTCAGTGCTGATTATGTCCCAGCATCTCAAAGCAGGCTGCAAGCAGGTAAGGTGGAAAGGGGGATTTCTCATGTTTGAATGTTCCCCCCCAGGCTAGAGAGGGGCCACAGGGGTCTAGAAAGTGGTTATACCACCCGGGCTCTGCGGCCTAATGGCCACCATCTCTGAAGATAGCCGTTCAGGCAGATCTTGTTACCAGTCTCCCTCCTCCCCCCCCCCCATCCCCAGCTTTTTCTCCGGAAGCATGACAGGAGAGTCGGCAGTGCGGGAAGCGCTCGTTTTTTTCAAAACTCGAGGGGGGGGGGCGGTAGAGGAGGGGGCGGGACGTCAGCACAGAGTGTTTAGACTCCCACTCAGGCCAGCTGTAGGCTATTAAAGGCACTCTGTACAGGTGCACTCAGCCTTCTGAGAGACACAGAGCTGACGGTCGCATGTAAGGTGGGACACAGGCATTCTCCTAGGCAGCATTTACTGAAGTAACACCAGACTGAGCATTGGGTAGCAAGGCTTTTAGCCAGACTACATCGCTCAGCGGGCAGTGTTCATTTGTATACCTCACACCTTGTTGCTTTGCACTATGGGTAGAAGAGGTTCAAGCACCCCAGGAACCAGAGACACTAGGGGATCTCGTTCAGGTTCTGAGGGCCCCCTGTCGGCAGCATCCTCCCCCCCTAAAGATGGGCCAGGGACGGCTAGCCGGGGAGAGCCATCGGGGTCAGGGGCTACAGCTGCTTCTGGCACTTCAGCCCCTGTATATATTACACAAGAGGTTTTTTCCTCAACCATTAATGGTCTAGAGGAAAGATTAATGGCCGTGATTACGTCTTCACTCAGTGGAAGAAAACGCACTAGGCTTTCCTCTGTTCCCCAAGACCCTCAGACAGAGGAGCTCTGGGATAAAGGAGATGAATCCCTTTCAGAGGATCGGGATGGGATGGATGATTCCTCTTCGGAGGATTCAGGTGGAGAGGGACCCTCTGCGACTTCCCAAGAGGAGAAAGTCTTAGTGCAGATCCTCACTGGATTGGTCCGCTCCACATTTAAGTTGCCCATACCTGAAACTGCTAAAGAATCCTCTTCTGCTTTGGGGTCACTGAAACCTTTCCAAGCAGCACATGCTTTTCCTGTTCATACTTTACTTGAAAAGCTTATTTATTCTGAGTGGGATCACCCAGACAAACGTTTTTTTTTTTTTTTTTCCGCCGGGAAAGTTTTCAACACTTTATCCGATGGAAGAAAAGTTTATTAAAATGTGGGGAATACCGGCTATTGATGCCGCCATTTCCTCCGTAAATAATAGCCTGACTTGTCCTGTAGACAATGCTCAGATGCTCAGGGATCCTGTAGATAAAAGGATGGAATCCCTATTGAAGGATGTTTTCTCCTTAGCAGGATCAGTGGCCCAACCTGCAGTAGCAGCGATTGGAGTCTGTCAATACTTAAGAGACCATGTTAAGCAGGTCATCAAAGTATTACCTGAACAGCAGGCCCAGGGGTTTGCTAACCTTCCAGCGGCCTTATGCTTTGTGGTTGACGCCATTAGAGATTCTATCGTGCAAACCTCCCGTCTTTCACTGGGGTTGGTGCATATACGTAGAATCCTATGGTTGAAAAATTGGTCAGCCGAAGCACCATGTAAGAAGCTACTGGCTGGGTTTCCATTTCGTGGTGCAAGGTTGTTTGGAGAGGACTTGGATAACTATATCAAGAGAATCTCTTGTGGGAAAAGCACTCTCTTACCTGTCAAGAAGAAGAGTAAGCGTCCCTCTTTCAAACGGACTCTTTCCCCAGCGCCGGGGGCTTCAGCCTCCAGGCAGTCTCGACGGCCGCCTCCATCGGGGTCCAGAGACAAGAGTCAACCCCAGGGACAAAAGAAGTCCTGGGGAAAGAAGCCTACTAGGCAAAACACTAAGACCTCTGCATGAGGGGGCGCCCCCGCTCACTCGAGTGGGGGGAAGACTGCGACAGTTCTCAGAGCTCTGGCACGAGGACTTCCAGGACAGATGGGTAGTCTCCACGGTAACCTTAGGGTACAAGCTGGAGTTTCAGGAATTCCCTTCTCCTCGGTTCCTCAGATCAAATGTTCCCAGAGACCCAGAGAAGAAGCAGTCGCTCCTTCTAGCGTTAGAGCGACTTTTGTCGCAGGAGGTCATTATGATAGTTCCCGCAAAGGACCAGGGATTGGGCTTCTATTCCAACCTTTTTACGGTCCAAAAGCCAAATGGGGATGTCAGGCCCATTTTGGACTTAAGGGATCTGAACCGATTCCTAAGGATTCAATCCTTCCGCATGGAATCAATTCGAACAGTAGTTCCCACCCTGCAGGGAGGAGAATTTCTGGCATCAATAGACATCAGAGATGCATATCTGCATGTGCCCATTTTTCCTGCTCATCAGAAGTTTCTGCGCTTCGAGGTAGGAGGGCGCCATTTCCAGTTTGTGGCTCTGCCTTTTGGGATAGCCATTGCACCTCGAGTGTTCACAAAGATCTTGGCTCCTCCTCTGGCCAGATTAAGGGCTCAGGGTATAGCTGTCATAGCATACCTAGACGACCTGCTCTTGATAGACCGGTCGGTAGCCTCTTTGAATGGAAACTTGAGGACCACGGTCAGGTATCTAGAACACCTGGGTTGGATCCTCAACTTAGAAAAGTCTTTCCTAAAACCAGTAAGAAGACTGGAGTATTTAGGTCTGATTATAGATACAAGCCAGGAGAAAATATTTCTACCCCAGGCAAAGATCACTGCTTTGAGAGAGCTGATTCTGACAGTAAGGACCAAGAAGGGTCCCTCAGTCCGCCTTTGTATGAGGCTACTAGGGAAGATGGTGTCTTCATTCGAAGCAGTTCCCTATGCTCAGTTTCACTCAAGAATGCTGCAACACAGTATTCTGTCGACCTGGAACAAGAAGGTTCAGGCATTAGACTTTCCGATGCACCTGTCGCATGCGGTGCGTCAGAGCCTCAATTGGTGGCTCATACCCGAAAACCTGCAGAAGGGGAAATCCTTTCTACCGGTTACCTGGACGGTGGTAACAACAGATGCCAGTCTGTCAGGTTGGGGAGCAGTTCTGGAACAGGCTGCGGTCCAAGGGGTATGGTCCAAGACAGAGAGGACCTTACCCATCAACATTCTGGAGATCCGGGCGATACATCTAGCTCTAAAAGCCTGGACTATCAGGCTACAGGGTTGTCCGGTCAGGATCCAGTCCGACAATGCCACAGCAGTGGCTTATGTCAATCATCAGGGAGGCACCCGGAGCCGAGCTGCTCAAAAAGAGGTGAACCAGATCTTAGTCTGGGCAGAGATGCATGTGCCATGCATATCGGCAGTTTTCATCCCGGGAATAGAGAATTGGCAGGCGGACTATCTAAGTCGCCAGCAGTTACTTCCAGGGGAATGGTCTCTGCATCCGGACGTCTTTTGGGCCATATGCCAAAGATGGGGGGGTTCCAGATGTAGATCTCTTTGCATCCCGATTCAACAAAAAGATAGATAGATTTGTGGCAAGGACAAAAGATCCTCTTGCATGCGGGACGGATGCGTTGGTGATTCCGTGGCATCGGTTCTCACTGATTTACGCATTCCCGCCTATTCTGCTACTACCACGACTCCTTCGCAGGATCAGGCAGGAAAGGAAGTCGGTACTTCTGGTGGCCCCCGCTTGGCCCAGAAGGACTTGGTATGCAGAAATAGTAAGGATGACGGTGGGTTCCCCGTGGACCCTACCGGTACGCCCAGACCTGTTATCTCAGGGTCCAGTGTTCCATCCTGCCTTACAAACGCTAAATTTGACGGTTTGGCTATTGAGACCCACGTTCTGAAGAGTCGTGGGCTCTCAGGTCCTGTCATATCTACCTTGATTAATGCAAGGAAGCCAGCTTCCAGGATGATTTATCATAGAGTCTGGAAGGCTTATATAACCTGGTGTGAATCCAGAGGTTGGCATCCCAGGAAATATGTCATAGGTAGAATCCTTGATTTTCTACAGATGGGATTAGAGATGAAGCTGGCCTTGAGTACCATCAAGGGCCAGGTTTCTGCTTTATCAGTATTATTTCAGCGGCCACTTGCTTCGCATTCTTTGGTCCGAAACTTTATGCAGGGGGTGATGCGTCTTAATCCTCCGGTTAAAGCGCCCCTAAACCCCTGGGACTTGAATTTGGTCCTGGCTGTGTTACAGAAACAGCCTTTTGAACCATTAAGTCAGATTCCTTTGGTCTTGTTGACAAGGAAATTAATTTTTCTGGTGGCCATCTCTTCTGCTAGAAGAGTATCAGAATTAGCAGCTCTTTCCTGTAAGGAGCCTTATTTGATTATACACAAGGATAGAGTGGTACTACGCCCTCATCCTAGTTTTTTACCGAAGGTGGTTTCTGATTTTCATTTAAACCAAGACATTGTTCTACCTTCCTTTTTTTCCAGATCCCTGTTCTCCGGAAGAGAGATCTCTACATTCGTTGGATGTAGTAAGAGCAGTTAAGGCCTATCTAGGGGCAACTACTCAGATCCGCAAGACGGATGTTTTGTTTGTGCTGCCAGAGGGCCCCAATAGAGGACAGGCAGCGTCAAAAGCTACCATTTCTAAATGGATTCGACAGTTGATCATTCAAGCTTACGGTTTGAAACAGAAGATTCCTCCGTTTCAGATCAGGGCACATTCCACAAGGGCTATTGGTGCTTCTTGGGCAGTGCATCACCGGGCCTCTATGGCTCAAATCTGCAAGGCCGCAACCTGGTCTTCAGTTCATACATTCACCAGATTCTATCAGGTGGATGTGAGAAGGCATGAGGATATCGCCTTTGGGCGTAGTGTGCTGCAGGCAGCGGTACAGGGTCCTCAGGTCTGATTGCACCCTACTTGGTCGTGGTTCCCCCCCCTCAGGTAGCATTGCTCTGGGACATCCCATCAGTAATTACTGTGGCTCTGTGTCCCGTGATGTTCGAGAAAGAAAATAGGATTTTTTAAAACAGCTTACCTGTAAAATCCTTTTCTTTCGAAGGACATCACGGGACACAGAGGTCCCGCCCCTCTTCTAATACACTATATTGCTTGGCTACAAAACTGAGGTATCCCTGCAAGGGGGAGGGATTATATAGGGGGTTGAACTTCCTGATAGGGTGTGCCAGTGTCCAATCACCAGTGATACCTATATAACCCATCAGTAATTACTGTGGCTCTGTGTCCCGTGATGTCCTTCGAAAGAAAAGGATTTTACAGGTAAGCTGTTTTAAAAAATCCTATTTTTTACTGAATGAAACGGATTCATTCTATGTGTATTGTTGTGATTAGCTGTGATTGGCCACAGCTAATCACATGATACAGATGGGCTGTGATTGGCCCTGTCTGTACCATATGATCACTGTGACCAATCACAGCTAGCAACACAATTGTACACAATGGATAGCATGAAAGGAAACCATCCATTGTTTATTTACAATTGTCATGTGATCTGCTGTGATTGGTTATAGCGATCACATGGTACTGGCAGTGAACTGGTACACTGATCAGTCATTGACTGTACACAGCCGGTGATAAATCGCACCGCAGCTCGGCCTGTTCCAGGAGGATGCAGGCGGTGACAAATCGTGCCATAGCGTGGCCCGTTCCGGGAGGATGTCTTACAACATCCACCCAGAACAGCGAATGTCCTGCCCAGCCGTCAATTGACAATAGGCCAGTGATGGCAAACCTTGTTGAGCCGGAGTGCCCAAACCGCATCATCATGTCTGACGAAACTAGTAAGGTGTAGTCTATGCTCAATAAACCACGCTAGTTTGATTGTGATCTGCAGATTCTTTTAATCCATGTTTTGTTGGGCTTGTGGATAATTTCAGTAAACCACCATGGTTTTACACTTTGTGGTGATCTTTCTCTTCCTTTATATTACTTCTAAGAGAAGGAAAGGGAGAAACCAGCAAGGCTGACTTCAATGCCATTTGCGTTTGTTTCCAATGGATGGATGTTCAATGATGTGTGAATCTATGTCTTACTAGGCTCCTTTAACGTGGATTCTAGCTATCCAGTAAGGGCACATCTTTTATTTTCACAGTGGAAGGTGTACTTTGGGTGTTTGGGTGTTTCTGTCATCTATCCCCCAATAGACACGATTTCAAGGATTTCTTCATGTTTGGACACTTTATGGACTAATCACCATTATTTAGTTGTTCTTTTGTTTTTTATATGTGATGATCACAACGGTGTGGGTTGAACCCAACGGTGTCGCATATGGATAATCAAGGTGACATAGGTTGGTCTACGTGTTTCGTGGGGCACCACGCCTTATGAGGACCATACATGTTGTCAGGTTTAATCGAGTTGTCCAATCACAGATACGATAACATGCACTAAAGAGAAATGAAAGAAGATACAATAATTTTAATATAGCACAAGAAAAAAATATGCTGAACCAAATGTTAATGATTACTGTCATCCGAAAGAGAAAACTAAAACTTCCGCCTTACTCCTCCACAGTACGGGGACCACCCAGCGTCATCCCGGGGGCACATAAATCAATGCCTGCTGGCCCGTGGGAAGATCACGGGGGGCTCAGCCCTAAGGCCAAGCGGCAATGAATCCAGAAAGTTGAAAATCAGACACACCTTACATAAGGCGGAGTTCCACTCGTTTTTTTGTTTATTAAAAGTCAGCAACTACAAAAAGTGTAGCTGCTGACTTTTAATAAACAGACACTCACCTGTCCCACAGTCCAGCAATGCGCCCGCCCGAAACATCGATTCTCTCCCATGCCTCTCTCTGGCGCCGGCATTGCAAGTGTGAGCGCCCGGCTATAACAGCTTGCTCTCTCTGAATGGCCGGGCAATCTTCTGGGACCTGTGATGTGTCCCAGAAGAACGCAGGGAGGGAGGGGCCACCTGAGCGGAAGTGGGAGCTGGGTACCTCTCAAAAGCAGGTACCCGCTCCCTCCCCCAAAAAATGACATGCCAAATGTGGCATGTCAGGGCTCCTTGAAAGCGGAAGTTTCACTTTGGGGTGGAACTCTGCTTTAAATATTAGATATATTGGGGAAAAACAAATATGATAAATCCCCCACCCCCCCTTCAAAGAAAAAGGGGATAACACAGGAAGTGTGCACAGGACAGCTCTGAATTTCTGGCAGGTTCAATGGCTATTTTTCCATTCTGTGTAAGATCTGCTTTAAAAATGTTAAATAATAAAGTAGATTATATGTGTTATGTTGGTTTTCCTTAAAAAAAATACCTGCTGTCTTCTAGATTGTCATGACTTTCTCCTGAATTCTGTGCTCACTTGACTTCTCTGTAACCCTTTTTCCACTTGTTTTCAGTACAAAAAGAGAAGGGATACACCACTCTTCAGGACGAGGCGGTGAGGATCTTTAACTCCCTGCAGGAAATCGAGACGGTCCCCGATCCAGTCCCCATAATCCAAGGCATCCTACAGACCTGCCAGGATCTCAAGCCACTCAGAGACGAAGTTTACTGTCAGCTGATCAAACA
Organism: Aquarana catesbeiana; assembly: GCF_042186555.1. NCBI lineage: Eukaryota > Metazoa > Chordata > Amphibia > Anura > Ranidae > Aquarana > Aquarana catesbeiana. Next base: position 383,317,871 of record NC_133329.1, on the reverse strand, counting down.
GACCAATCACGTTCCCCAGCCCAACAGCGCAGGTAACCTGCGGCACTGGCAACTGCTCACCTGCATGGGCTGCACTTTCTTGCCCGGTCGAGACATCCTGCGCTACCTCAAGTTTCATCTTAAGAGGTGAGGGTCAAACTTGGTCTTTGTTCACCTCTATCAACTGTCGGTTTGCAGCAGCTAGAGAAAGTATGTCAGGTGGTTTTGCCTTTCTTCTGCACTGGCAAAGCAAGGTCCGCTTATCCTTTTCACATATAATCTTATGGGAAGATATTTGCCTGAATGATTGGTCTGAGTCTCTTTTTAATTATGCATTTTTTTTTAAAGGATGGGGAGGTCTAAATGTGTCTCATACATGGTATTTATCTATAAAGTTGAAGTTCAGTCTGCTTATACTGTGCATTTTCGGGCTCTTCCTTTCCACTGTCGTCAACATGCTAATGACATATTTACATAAAAGCTGTTTTCAGTACATACTTATTTTAGGCTCAGTGATTTCATTACTGGCTCACTGTGCTTCTCTATGTAATCTGGGCAGCTCTTGGCTGGTGGGAGGGGCCAGTGTACATGGCTTCCTGAAAGCATCACAGTGTCCTGCCTCAGTACTGTTTTCAAGAGCCCTCACCTCTGATGCAAGCATTGGACTGCCTCTTGGGAAGAGTTATGAAAATATCAAAATTACTTGATGGCTGGGTGTCAGCCCGGAGAAGTGGGTGTTCCTGGGCAGGATGTATTTGCATGCAGATCACCCTAGGTAACGCCCACATGTGATGCTGAGTCTTCATGATTGAAGTATGTATAAATGCAAGTTAGGGACCTTAGATTGTAAGCTCCTTGAGGGTAGGGACTGACTATATGTATGTAAAGCGCTGTGTAAATTGACAGCGCTTAATAAGTACCTGTAATAAATAAAATAAATATCTGAAATGCAATGAATGAAAGGGATAGGCCAGGGACAGTTAGGCAGGGGAATAGAGATGGCTGAACACACGTGCCAAAGTTCGCCATCACTGTGCTAGATGATGCTGGAAGTCCACCAGCCAGGAAATGAGGCCTTTTTCTGACTTGCTACAGCTTCTAATGCATTTGGTAAGAAACTCTGTGTGCAGTGAAATCAGAGTAAGCAATTATAGTGCAGGAGAGGAGCCTCTAAAACTGTGTCTGACTGAAGGGAAAGCTTTTCAATTTATATGCTGGTAGGGAATGGCGTCACTAGGGGGTGCTTCTGGGGCTATATCCCCGAATCTGGGGCCCATATCCCCGAGTCTCTGCAGGGGTCCCCAACCACCAGGCTGCAGCCATGCCACATGACAGAGCCAGCGGGCAGAATGGGAGAGCCGGAGAGCAGGCACGCTGCATGACAGGACCGGCGGGCAGACCCGGAGAACCAGCCGGCGGGCAGCACGGGGGAGCCGGAGAGCGGACGGTCATGGTGAGACTGATGCAAGAGGAAGCTCTCTGGGGACCCTGATGTAATAGGAGGCTCTTTGGGGACCCTGATGTAAGGGGGGGGGGCTCTCTGGGGACCCTGATGTAAGAGGAGGCTCTCTGGGGACCCTGATGTAAGAGGAGGCTCTCTGGGAACCCTGATGTAAGAAGAGGCTCTCTGGGGACCCTGATGTAAGGGGGAGGCTCTCTGGGGACCCTGATGTAAGGGGGAGGCTCTCTGGGGACCCTGATGTAAGGGGGAGGCTCTCTGGGGGACCCTGATGTAAGGGGGAGGCTCTCTGGGGGACCCTGATGTAAGGGGGAGGCTCTCTGGGGGACCCTGATGTAAGGGGGAGGCTCTCTGGGGACCCTGATGTAAGGGGGAGGCTCTCTGGGGGACCCTGATGTAAGGGGGAGGCTCTCTGGGGGACCCTGATGTAAGGGGGAGGTTCTCTGGGGGACCCTGATGTAAGGGGGAGGTTCTCTGGGGGACCCTGATATAAGGGGGGGGCCTCTCTGGGGACCCTGATGTAATGATGATATAT
>NC_133329.1:383244319-383315398 GCF_042186555.1 Aquarana catesbeiana | reverse complement strand
TACCCGTTCTAGACCGGTACAAGAATCAGGGGCACACAGAGTGTGACTATGCACTGAGCCCAAAATGTCCATACAGACAGACAGAAATTTTTAAAATTCATGGACTGTTTAGCGCTGCACTGTCTTTTTTTTTTACATTTTTATTTTAGGGATTTGAATATTGACCCTAGGTGTTCAGCAGCTTATATATATTGGGGTCATTTTATTGCGCTGATTTGTTTTCTCTGTACACTATTGAGTGTAATGAATGGATTTTTATGATTAAAGCATTCATGCTTCTGAAGATCGGAGTGCGGTCACCTCTTTTGCACATACTTTAACAGTCTTTCAGTTCATGGACTGGACCAGCACCAGATCTTCAGTACAGCTATTTTATCACCTGGAGCGGTGTTGCAGCCTCTCTTTTTCTTATGCCGCATACACACGGTCGGAAATTCGGCCAGCAAAAGACCGATGAGAGCTTTTGGTTGGAAAATGTGACCGTGTGTATGCTCCATCGGACTTTTGCTGGCGGAATTTCCGCCAGCAAAAGATTGATTGAGAGTAGGTTCTCAATTTTTTGGTCGGAAAAAGTTCCTATCCGAAAATGTGATCGTCTGTACAAATTCCGACGCGCAAAATTCCTACACATGCTCGGAAGCAATTCGACGCATGCTTGGAAGCATTGAACTTCATTTTCTCGGCTCGTTGTAGTGTTGTACATCACCGTGTTCTTGATTATCGAAAGTTCAGAGAACTTTTGTGTGACCGTGTGTATGCAAGTCAAGCTTGAGCGGAATTCCGTCGGAAAAACCATCCATGTGAACGCGACATAACTGTTTTCCGTCCCAAGCTCCTTCAATTTTTGAATCGAACCAATCAGTGTGAAGTTCACCAGGAACTGGTCAAAATTCTCTATGGTTATGGCTAGCTTCAAAAGGGGTCCATTGATAAATATTTTCAGAGCAGAAGTTAAAAAATTAGGACCTGTGTTCTATTCTGGATGTCTTATTTTTGGACCGGTTAATGCGTACAGTGCCTTGAAAAAGTATTCATACCCCTTGAAATTTTCCACATTTTGTAATGTTACAACCAAAGACAAAATTGTATTTTATTGGGATTTTATGTGATAGACCAACACAAAGTGGCTCAAAATTGTGAAGTGGAAGGAAAATGATAAATGGTTTTCCAAATTTTTTACAAATAAATATGTGAAAAGTGTGGCGTGTATTTGTATTCAGCCCCCCTGAGTCAATACTTTGTAGAACCCCCTTTCACTGTAATTACAGCTGCAAATCTTTTTGGGGATGTCTCTACCAGCTTTGTACATCTAGAGAGTGAAATTTTTGCCCATTCTTCTTTGCAAAATAGCTCAAGCTCTGTCAGATTGGATGAAGAGCATCTGTGAAAAGCAATTTTCAAGTTTTGCCACAGATTCTCAATTGGATTTAGGTCTGGACTTTGACTGGGCCATTCTAACACATGAATATGCTTTGATCTAAACTATCCCATTGTAGCTCTGGCTGTATGTTTAGGGTCGCTGTCCTGCATGGATGTGAACAGCAATTTTCAAGTCTTTTTATAACATTTGTACCCAGTCTTCTCATCAACAATATTTTTCATTTTTTTTTTTTAGTTTTTAGGCCTTATATAGTTTTGGCAGTTAAGATTCACTTGCACTTATATTGAAAAATATTGTTGATGGGAAGACAGCGCTGGGTACAAATGTTATGAATTGATTTAAAGGCACCTACACTTTATATCTCAGCAGCAATCAATTAGGCAATTTAATCACAGAAAAACCCACTTAAGCCACAGCGTGGGGGATCACAAACTTTATATACAATTTTCAAGTCTTGCCACACATTCTCAATTGGATTTAGGTCTGGAATTTGATTGGGCCAACACATGAATATGCTGTGATCTAAACTCTTCCATTGTAGCTCTGGCTGTATGTTTAGGGTCGTTGTCCTGCTGGAAGGTGAACCTCCGCCCCAGTCACAAGTCTTTTGTAGACTCTAACATGTTTTTTTTTCTAAGATTGCCCTGTATTTGGCTCCATCCATCTTCTCATCAACTCTGACCAGCTTCCCTGTCCCTACTGATGAAAAGCATCCCCACAATATGATGCTGTCACCACCATGTTTCACGGTGGGGATGGTGTGTTCAGGATGATGTGCAGTGTTAGTTTTCTGCCACACATAGCGTTTTGCTTTTAGGCCAAATAGTCAAATTTTGGTCTCATATGACCAGAGCAGCTTCTTCCACATGTTTGCTGTGTCCTCCACATGGCTTCTCACAAACTGCAAATGGGACTTCTTATGGCTTTCTTTCAACAATGGTTTCTTCTTACCACTCTTCCATAAAGGTCAGATTTGTGGAGAGCACGACTAATAGTTGTCCTGTGGACATATTCTCCCACCTGAGCTGTGAATCTCTGCAGCTCCTCCAGAGTTACCATGGGCCTCTTGGCTGCTTCATGATGCTGTTTGTTAACTAAGGTTCTCTAACAAACCTCGGAGGGCTTCACAGAACAACTGAATTTATACTGAGATTAAATTACACACAGGTGGACTCTACTAATTAGGTGACTTCTGAAGGCAACTGGTTCCTCTAGATTTTAGTTAGGGATGTCAGAGTAAAGGGGGCTGAATACAAATGCATGCCACATTTTTCTGTTTATTTAAAACATTTTTGTAAAAAATGTTGAAAAACATTTTATTATTTTCCTTCCACTTCACAATTATGTGCCACTTTGTGTTGGTCTATCGCATAAAATCCCAATAAAATACATTTACGTTTTTGGTTGTAACATGACAAAATGTGGAAAATTTCAAGGGGGTATGAATACTTTTTCAAGGCACTGTTTATTAGCAGCTTTCCAAACATCAGCAACTGAGGTAGCTAATAGGTTATGTTTAGAGAGCTAACATGTCATGACCAAGCCTTTGCACTGCTGTGAACCAAGGCTATTAGTTGTGCAATTTGACAGTATAAAAATGCATGACCAGTTGCACCCCATTCCGGCAATGGAACCGTTCAAATCGTGTCTCAGAAAAAAAGGTTTCTGCATGACTTTTTTGTAATTTCATTGTGACATGCATTGACTTTTGTTAAATGAAGTCACAAGCTGCAATGACATAGCACATCAAAATCGCTCTCATCAGGCAGCTTTGAAATTTCGCTGAAGTAGTGCGATTTCAAAGCCGCACTGGTGTGAACCAGGGCTTAAGGTATACCTGTTTGCAGCTACGGAGTAGGCAAAATTTTACAGTGTTAATTTTGCAGCAAAATCCAAATTTTGTTTAGTTTGTTTTTTTTTCTGTGTTTTTTTTACAGTACAAGGAAGGGGGCTTTCCTAATGATCTGTGGCTGGGCGTCAGCGCAGAAAATGTCTCCGTCTACAAAAGGGGGGATCCAAAGCCACTGGAGACATTCCAGTATGAGCACATCATCTTCTTTGGAGCTCCGCAGCCCAACACCTTTAAGATCACAGTAGATGATCGGGAGATGTTCTTTGAAACCACTCAGGTTTGTGTCTGGCTAAAGGGGTTCGGGAAGCTTTTGTCAGTTAAAGAATATGTAAACCCTCACCTTTTAAAACAACCCATTCAGTTTAAAATAGAAATGAAAGGCAAAACATTTGTGTATACCTATAAATAAAAAAAAAAAAAATTTTTTTAATTTTTAGAAGTAATCACATTCCCTCTGTTCTCGGCTACATAAGCTTGAGCTACATGAGCTGGGGAAGGAGAAACAGCAGGACACTGATCTTTCCAGTGGCTGTGCAGGGGGGCCACATGTCAGGACAAGTTTGATCATTGGAGGAGAGCAGGCTGAGTTCCCAGCACAACAAAAGAACTGACTAGGCTGTGCTCTCACGCTGAGTGTGGTCAATTTTTAATAGGAAAGCAGAAGGACTGGCAGGAACCCCAAGGATTTCACACACAGGAAGTAATTCAAAGAGAGCAGGGTACTTTCTCATAAAAGAACATGGTACAGCAGGCACATATCAGGAGTATGAAACTTTATTCTTATACAGGACTTGTATAGCGCCAGCATGAGGGCAGACAGTACAGTTACAATACAATACAGGAGGAATCAGTGGGCCCTGCTCATTAGAGCTTGCAATCTGGGAGGGTTGGGTTTACATATTCTTTAAATCATAAATCAAAGCCTTAGTTTAGTCAAAAATAAGAAATCAGCACAAGGGACATGACTTGCTATCAATGCGATGTGTCCCTTGTGCTGCTGGCTCCTGCTTTAGTTGAAACCTAAATCCAAACATACAGTTTTCCAGCCCCCTTGCCGTAATATTTCAGTATGGTGGGCATTAATAGAGCCGAGGGACTTGTCACACTCGTCAAGAGTTCTAACTACGCCTGCCTTTTCTGCCCCCCCCCCCTCCTCCAATCATATAAGCTGTACTATAGCTTCTATGAAAGATAAATAATCTATGAATGGAGGAGGGGTGGATGAATATCCCAGATGAAAATATCCCCCAGTCATGAGTGGGGTAGACACCAGGCATAACTGAAAAACAATCTTTGAGATACAAATGGGAAAGTTTAGCCTATCTGCTCAGAACACATTACTGTACAGCACTATAGGTAATCTGGTGATCCTGGAACATGTCTGCTGGTGATCCTAGAACACTCTCCTTGCTGCCCATCACACGCAGAAATATGTTAGTAGTACAGTAACAATAGTTAAAGGTTTATCACTCACATGCCACAATCGTATAGATCATTAAAACCAAGGAAAAAAACCCACTAAGTCGGACCTTGAAGGCAGATTGGATCAACAATATTAGTTACAAATAATTTTTTATTCATACATAAAAATGGTATAAAAAAACATACTAAATATAAAATTTAAAAAGGCATGTGTCCATTAACAGCCAAGAAATGGCCAGAAAAGAGGGAGTCACATATACCCAAATGATGTTCAACAGTATGACGTCAAAAAAGGCGTAAGCCCCTGTGTGTCTGCGCGTTTCACTGGATCGCTTCTTCAGGACACACATGGGGTGGGGGGGTTGTAGAAACAGGTCTCACTGGTCCGGGCATGTAAAAATGCCTGCACAAAAATCTCCCTGGGCAGGCAACAGAACAATGGGTAAGCCACAACAATAATCCAGAATTGGCATAAACAGTCAGATCTAGGGGCAGAGAAAATCCTATATGGTAGACTTCATATCAGATAGTAGTCATACAATAGCTGTATTGACATAAGTGACCACAGCATATTTGTAAGATCATTATAGCCTGATTAGGACACTGGAGAGACATGAAAGTTACATACTTAGTAGCTCCAGCTGCATCTATCCCCAGGAGGCCAACACCTGTTTGTGTGCCCATATATTATCACTGATGACAGCTCCTGGGGAGACTATCCGGGGATAGATTCAGTTGGAGCTACTAAGTATGTAACTTTCATGTATCTCCAGTATCCTAATCAGGCTATAATGATCTTACAAATATGCTGTGGCCACTTATGTCAATACGGCTATTGTGTGACTATTATCTAATATGAAGTCTACCATATAGGATTTTCTCTGCCCCTAGCGCTATCTGGCTGTTTATGCCACTTTTGGATTATTGTTGTGGCTACCCCATTGTTCTGTTGCCCCCCCCAGGGAGATTTTTTATTTTTTATGCAGGCATTTTTAGATGTCCGGACCAGTGAGACCTGTTCCTATACCCCCCAACCCCCCCCCCCCCCCATGTGCGTCCTGAAGAAGCAGTCCAGCGAAACGCGTAGACGCACAGGGGCTTACATATTTTTTTGATGTCATACTGTTGAACGTCATCTGTCATTTGGGTATATGTGACTCCCTCTTTTTCTGGTCATCTCTTGGCTGTTAATGGACACATGCCTTTTTAAATTCTATATTTTGTATGTTTATATGTCATTTTTATGTATGAATAAAATATTATTTTTAACCAATTATGTTATTCCAATCTGCCTTCAAAGTCCAACTTACTGTACTAAAACAAAGAAAAAAAAAACACTAACCGTAGATATATATATATATATATTGCTCAAAGCCATCAGTCAGATTTGAACCTGAATGTGAATGGTGACACAGGAAGTAGATAGAAAGGTATTTGCATATATAGTGAGGGAAAAAAAGTAATGGATCCCCTGCTCATTTTGTACGTTTGCCCACTGACAAAGAATTGATCAGTCTATAATTTTAATGGTAGGTTTATTTTAAGGCCTCATGCCCACAGCCGCTTTTTTGAGCGCTTTTTGCAGCTTAAAAACACCTCTCCATGTTAGCCTATGGCCTCATGCCCACCATGGCATTTTTAAGCTGTAAATGGCATAGCCGTTTTTAAGCTGCAAAAAAAAAAAAACCCAGGACCAGTGCGTTCTGAGGCTCCAGCGCTAGAGCTGTAAAATTCTTTAAGGGAGTGCTCCTAATCTCAGCTTGTTACCTTTATAGAAGACAATTTTGCTGATTTGACAGGGGATCAAATAGTTATTTCACTTTTTTTAAATGCGTTTTTCTGGATATTTTTGTTATTCTGTCTCTCACTATTAAAATAAACCGACCATTAAAATTATAGACTGATCATTTCTTAATCAGTGGGCAAACGTATAAAATCAGCAGGGGATCAAATACTTTTTTTTTTTTTTTCCCCTCACTGTAACAGGCTTCAGGAAATACACAGCCACTGACCCCGTGAGGTTGTCTGTGTGTGATGTGACTGGTGTGTTTTACAAAGAACTCTATATTGGGTTAAATTGACCTTTTCTAATTTTTCCACCTCGGCAGTGTGCTGGGTGGTATCCGCAGCTTGCTGAATATTCCGGCTTTACCTGCTGCCAGGAATTGCTCTTTACTCTGTTGGGTACACAGTGCACATAAAATCCGCTCACCTTGTGGACACTCTGTATGTCTACAGAGAGCAGAACATGTACTGGAACACATTGGAAGGATCAGTTGATTGCATTTCAACACTCAGTCCATAAGACTGAATGTAGCCAGACTGCTTTAAGCAAACTCCAAATTAAAAAGTTTTATTCTTTTATAGTGGAACTCCAGACAGATATAACATTTAAAGTAGTATTAAACCCTCATTTTTATTTTAGCACATTGAGCGCAATGAAAAAAAAAAAATCCTTAGTCAACTAGTTATTTTTTTAACTCTTTTTAACTCTTGCCACTGCACTTCCCCCACCTTACCCCTGCAGTTTTCAACTTTTCAATGCTGCTGGTTCCTGATCATTCACTGCTGCTTCCCTGAACATCCAGTCTTCACAGGAATAAGTTAACGGTGGACAGTGCAGTCTCCAGCCAGTCTGTTAGTTTATATATAAGCGAGGGGAATAAGGAGGAAAGAGCAGAGGTGTGCCTTGCTAATCCTAGGCTGTGGGGCTGTGTGTTTCTATTGATGCACATAGTGTAAAGAGACACCGCTCTACTCCCTGCATGCAAGGGTGGCTCCATAGGATGCTACAAAAAGAAAGGAGCCACCCCGAGACAGAAAACATGGGGCAACGGTCATGGCTCCAGCCTCACATGGAACATAGACAAGGATTAAAAGAAGCTGCATACTCAGTAAGTGATTAAATCAGCTGCTGAAAGTTCTTAAAAATTGACGTTTTAAAGTGATTGTAAAGGTTTATTTTTTTGTTATTAAAATTATAAACATGTTCTACTTACCTGTTCTGTACAATAGTTTTGCACAGAGCAGCCCCGATCCTCCTCTTATGGGATCCCCCGCTGGTACTCCTTGCTTCCCTCTCGCCCTCCCCCCACCCCTGCGCTGAGTGCCCCCCCCCCCCCACAGCAAGTGGTTTGCTATGGGGTTACTCGTGCATGCTTGCTCCTGAGCCATGTTCTGAGTGACCTGCTGCTGTATCTGAGCCAATGAAGAGCGAGAGAGCCTCGGCTCTTATGCACATCGCTGGATCGGATCGGGCTCAGGTATGTATAGCGTGCAGTAAGGTAAAAAAAAAAATCTTCCTTTACTAACACTTTAAAATCGCTTTAATTATTATATTAATTATATATTAATGAATAATATATAATTATTAGGGTTGCACCAATACCGAGTACCTGTGAAAATGCACCCATACCTGAAACTGATACCTTTCGCGGTGCGATTTGAGCCCAAACAAAATGAATGGCCTCAAATCGCCATGCGAAGAATCACATGCTATTTGAACAGGAATGCGGTGCGACGCGACTCCTGTGTGAGCCCAGGCTTGTCCTATGGATTTCAGCCTGGGTTTACACAGGAGCGGTGCAGGAAACCTGCACACGATTCGGACACTAATCGCACTGCAATTCTGTTCAAAACGCATGTGATTCTTTGCAGTGCAGTTTGAGTTATTCATTTTGTATGGGCTCAAATCGCACCGCAAAGGTGTCAGTAAAAATACGGTATTGGTGCAACCATAATAATTTATGTGGGTTTTTTCTTTTTAAGTGACTTTTAAGTACTTGAATTTTACTTGGTACAGGGGGTCCCCTAGTTACAAACATCCGACTTACAAATGACTCCTACTTACAAACTGAGGGAGACAACAGGAAGTGAGAGGAAATCTACCCCTAGGAAGGGAAATTCTCTCCTGTAAGAGTTATTATGGGAAAAAAGGTGTCCCCTCTTCACTGATGCTTTATTATCACCAATCCTTGTTTCCACAACAATCCAAAATTTTCAAAATCCAATTGTCATTGGGACAGAAAGTGAGGTGAAATCTTCTAAACAGGGGCACAGACAGCAAAACAAATGTTACAGGGGTGATAACCCTTCCCTATGCTATCCAAAAAGCTTAAAAATAGTTTTTTTGGCTGGAGCTACACTTAGAAAATGTACCTGTTCCAAATTACAAACAGATTCAACTTAGGAACCGACCTACAGTCCCTGTCTTGTTTGTAACCCGGGGACTGCTTGCATTAGCCTCTTGCAGTCCTTGTACAGCAGAGCTGTATAGCTAGGGGCAGAATTGGCAGCCAATCAGGTGTAATGCTTGTAAATGTGCTGATTAGGAACATACTGATAGAAGGAGAGAGCAAAGTGAGTAGAGATTACCTCATTTTACTGCAGCTCCTTCACTGACCTTTCATAATGAAGAGATAACATCACTATGTTCCTTTATTTTACCAGGAGAGGGTTGTGGCAGAGCTGTATAAGTGTCATAACAGGATGGACAGAAATGCAAATCCTTTAGCAGATCAAATGACTTCCATATACAGTGTCTTGAAAAAGTATTCATACCCCTTAAATATTTCCACATTTTGTCATGTTACAACCAAAAACGTAAATATATTTTATTGGGATTTTATGTGATAGACCAACACAAAGTGGCACATAATTGTGAAGTGGAAGGAAAATGATAAATGGTTTTCCAATTTTTTTACAAATAAATGTGAAAAGTGTGGTGTACATTTGTATTCAGCTCCCCCCAATACTTTGTAGAACCCCCTTTCACTGCAATTACAGCTGCAAGTCTTTTTGGGGATGTCTCTACCAGCTTTGCACATCTAGAGTGACATTTTTGCCCATTCTTCTTTGCAAAATAGCTCAAGCTCTGTCAGATTGGATGGAGAGCGTCTGTGAACAGCAATTTTCAAGTCTTGCCACAGATTCTCAATTGGATTTAGGTCTGGACTTTGACTGAGCCATTCTAACACATGAATATGCTTTGATCTAAACCATTCCATTGTAGCTCTGGCTGTATGTTTAGGGTCGTTGTCCTGCTGGAAGATGTACCTTCGCCCCAGTCTCAAGTCTTTTGCAGACTCTAACAGGTTTTCTTCTAATGCCGCGTACACACGGTCGGACTTTGAGGCATACTTTGCCCGGCGGACTTTACGACGGACTTTCTGAATGAACGGACTTGCCTACACACAATCAACCAAAGTCCGACTAATTACGTGATGATGTACGACCGGACTAAAACAAGGAAGTTCATAGCCAGTAGCCAATAGCTGCCCTAGCGTAGCTTTTTGTTCGTTGAGCTAGCATACAGACGAGCGGACTTTTCGACCGGACTCGAGTCCATCGGATAGATTTGAAACCTGTTTCAAATATAGGTCCGGCAAACTTTTGAAAAAAAAAAAGTCAGCTGGAGCCCACACACGATCGAATTGTCCGACGGACTCCGGTACGCCGGAAAAGTTTGCTGGAAAGTCCGCTTGTGTGTACGCGGCATAAGATTGCCCTGTATTTGGCTCCATCCATCTTTCCATCAACTCTGACCAGCTTCCCTGTCCCTGCTGAAGAAAAGTATCCCCACAACATGATTCTGCCACCGCCATGTTTCACGGTGGGGATGGTGTGTTCAGGGTGATGTGCAGTGTTAGTTTTCAGCCACACATAGCATTTTGCTTTTAGGCCAAAAAAGTTCAAGTTTGGTCTCATCTGACCAGAGCACCTTCTTCCACGTTTGCTGTGTCCTCCACATGGCTTCTCACAAACTGCAAATGGGACCTCTTATGGCTTTCTATCAACAATGGCTTTCTTCTTGTCACTCTTCCATAAAGGTCAGATTTGTGGAGTGCACAACTAATAGTTGTCCTGTGGACAGATTCTCCCACCTGAACTGTGGATCTCTGCAGCTCCTCCAGAGTTACCATGGGCCTCTTGGCTGCTTCTCTGATGAATGCTCTCCTTGCCCGGCCTGTCAGTTTAGGTGGACGGCCATGTCTTGGTAGGTTTGTAGTTGTGCCATAATCTTTCCATATTAGGATGATGGATTGAACAGAGCTCTGTGAGATGTTCAAAGCTTGGGATATTTTTTTATAACCTAACTCTGCTTTAAACTTCTCCACAACTTTATCCCTGACCTGTCTGGTGTGTTCCTTGACCTTCATGGTGCTGTTTGCTAAAGTTCTCTAACAAACCTTGGAGGGCTTCACAGTACAGCTGTATTTATACTGAGATTAAATTATATACAGGTGGACTCTATTTACTAATTAGGTGACGTCTGAAGGCAATTGGCTCCACTAGATTTTAGTTAGAGGTATCAGAGTAAAGGGGGCTGAATACAAATGCACACCACACTTTTCACATATTTATTTGTAAAAAAAATTGAAGACCATTTATCATTTTCTTTCCACTTCCACTATGTGCCACTTTGTGTTGGTCTATCACATAAAATCCCAATAAAATAATTTTACGTTTTTGGTTGTAACATGACAAAATGTGGAAAATTTCAAGGGGTATGAATACTTTTTTCAAGGCACTGTATATATATTTTATCTCTGCAATTACATTTTTGCCTGGAGCTCAGCATTAATACGCATGTACTATTTTTTTTTTATTGATGTAAAGCTTGTTTTTAATAAAATTAAGTATTTTCAATGTGTTTTTTTTTTTCTTAGGTTGGGGAGATCACCAAGATCATGAGGGCTTACATTAATATGATTGTTAAGAAACGGTGCAGCGTCAAATCCATCACCAGCCAGGACAGCCAGTTCAGTAGCTGGGCCAGGTGACGCCCTCTACTGGTGAACTCCCAGAATGCATGCACTGGTTAACATCTGCGTCAGAAACTCTTACATAAGGGAAACGCAGAGACTTGTTTACGTGCACAATACTCATAGACTAGGAGGACAGAAGCCATCTGATTTAATGTGAAGGACAGATGATGCTCTGAAAGCAATTCTTATCCTAGGAACTTTTTTTATACTTTCATTATTATCTCACCTTGAAACCAAGTTGGTTGTAGCCTCCTTGCACAACAGACTGCAAGCCTTGTGCCATCAAGGTACTTTTTTCTGGAGAACCACTTATGAAAATATCTCTTTTCTATGACGCTATTGTCTTCCTGCTGATGATACGATATGAAGTAGCTTTGTTGCTTATCTGGTCTTCTGAATACTTCTCAGGGCAAGAATTCCAGGAGTTTATTCCACATTGCAGTACATAAAGAATATTATGGAATGGAAGGTCGACAGATCTCGGAATCCCATGTAGATTAGCAGTATTAATGAGCTCTGTGGACCATTATGGACTACCCCCTCGAGAGTAGGAGAACATTTTTTTCCCCAGGGTTTTTGTATATTCCTTTCACTTATTTAAAAAAAAAAAAAAACTTTTTTCTTTAAGATCTTTCCAATTGAGTGTAATGTATAAAGCACATAAAGTCCTATTTATTTTGTAATATTCCATCTGTCTTTTGCCCTAGTGTTGTCCAACTAGGAAACCATTTCAATTATGGGTGGTTGGCATGGGGTTGGGTCACCAACTTACTTTTTTTTTTTTTAATAATTTTAATGGACTCCAGTAGTAGGATTTGTCTTCCTGTGGCCATAAAGTGTGTCACTCCTGTTGCTGTAAAATAATTGAGCATAATTAGAAATTCATGTTAAAATGTGACTCCCACCCCCAATTGTAAAGAATGTAGCAGGTGGATATAGTTGGGAGATTTTGCCAATGAACTTCAAAAGAACCCCCAAACCCACCCTAAAACTGAAATAGCGGGTGGACTTAGCATTTCAGATTTAGAAGCTCATTATAAATGTGTCCACCTTTTAAAAGGTTGGACAAAAATGTTATTTAATATTCTTAACCTGAAATTTTAACGTTCGATATTTCATCTCTTATCCCTTAGACAATCGCAGTATTAATGGGGCTGTTTGGAACAATCTCCAGCATTGTATGTCCCAGAGTATTACCTAGGAAGTCACCAGCAGCCATTGCTTCTGCCCAAATGGCAGCCATCTTGTTGTTAGCTCAATTAGACTTCCATGACTTAGGCCTGATTTTAGTCAGAGACTGCAGTGGAATCTCTGCGGAGGTTAAACGGGGCTGATTCCTGGCCAGCCGAGGGAATCCTGGAGAGATTTTCTTGCTGCTTGATAAAAGGAGGGCCTCACTTTGCCTGTGTGGCCCCACTCGTCATTAGACTGCTCCCTGGGCTGCTGCTGGCGGTGGTGCCCAGAACTGAATGTATCTCGCTTACTGTGGATGGTGGAACCGACTGTTACGGCATTTACATTATATTGCTAATAAATTATTGAGTATAAACACTTTCTGGTGATTGTGGTGCTGTGTGTTTCTTTTATATAATTAAAGCGGTATAAAACCCAAAAACAATAATGTAATTGCAGCTTACCAATCCTTGAAGGATAAGTTCACCCTTCCTAACATGTTACCAATACAGAAAGCACCCACACACCTGTGACCAATCACAGCAATTGCATGTCAGTTGTAAACCATGGCTTTCATTCATAGCCATCATGTACTATTGTGATGATCTCTGTGATTGGTCACAGTGATCACATGGTACAGGGCCAAACACAACGAACCTGCACCATGTGATAGCTGTGACCAGTGACAGCTATCACAATAGTACACAATGGCACATGAATGGATGCCATTTACAAAGTAAAACTGATTGCTTTATACAGTGACTATCATAGTACTAGTCATGACATAAGCAATCATAGTGTAAAAAATCCTGATTGCCTCCTGAGAGCAGTGTCGCGTTATATATATATATATATATATATATATATATATATATATATATATATATATATATATATATATATATATAATATATATATATATAAATGTAATCTGGGTACAGTGCTGCATAACTGAGTAATTGGCATTCAAACACTGGCATGGGATGTCTCAAAGTAACTCCCTTAAGGTGTATTACCACAGTTGATCTGGTGAGTGCATAGATTGGTGGAGGTACACATGCTGTGACAAATTGTTTCCCGACACGCTGGGTGTTTTAATTCTATGCTGAATTATTTTCATTTTCTGATAAGCAAATAATTTTTCAGGCGCTTTGTTTCCATTCTTCATGTGCTTCCCGATTGGCCGGGAGGAGGATCAGTGTTGCAACAGTGAATTTTCATTTGCTGTTGCAACACACCTGGGTGGGCTCCAGACACAATGCTCTGCATCCCGAGTCCAACCTATTTTGAAGCCTATTAGAGCCTATGGCTCTAATCAGATTAAAAAAAAAAAAAAAAAAACCCTGGCTGCTCCAATTCATATGCCCGGTGACCTGAAAAGGGGTGGACACGTGAACAGGGATGGCCGTGGATAGATTCATGCTGTGCATGAATCTATCCACTGCATATAGGGGGGTGGCGAGGATAGGGGGACGACACCAGGGCGCCCCTAATGGACGGGCCACCCCTGCCGCTCACCCACACAACGCATTACACGCTGTCTGCCATATGCCCTGTACAGTGAAAACCGGGATTCATCCGTAAAGAGAACATCTCTCCAAAGTGCCAGATGCCATTGAATGTGAGCATTTGCCGACTCAAGTCTGTTACGACGATGAACTGCAGTCAGGTCCAGACCCCGATGAGGACGACGAGCATGCAGATGAGCTTCCCTGAGACGGTTTCTGACAGTTTGTACAGAAATTCTTTGGTTATGCAAACCGATTGTTGTAGCAGCTGTCTGGGTGGCTGGTCTCAGACGATCTTGGAGGTGAAGATGCCGGATGTGGAGGTCCTGGGCTGGTGTGGTTACACGTGGTCTGCGGTTGTGAGGCCGGTTGGATGTACTGCCAAATTCTCTGAAACGCCTTTTGGAGACGGCTTATGGTAGAGAAATGAACATTCAATTCAAGGGCAACAGTTCTAGTGGACAATACGGCAGTCAGCATGCCAATTGCACGCTCCCTTAAAACTTGGGACATCTGTGGCGTTGTGCTGTGTGATAAAACTGCACATTTTAGAGTGGCCTTTTATTGTGGCCAGCCTAAGGCACACCTGTGCAATAATCATGCTGTCTAATCAGCGTCTTGATATGCCACACCTGTGAGGTGGATGGATTATCTCGGCAAAGGAGACGTGCTCACTAACACAGATTTAGACAGATTTGTGAACGATATTTGAGAGAAATAGGCCTTTTGTATACATAGAAAAAGTCGTATAACTTTGCGTTCAGCTCATGTTAAATAGAGGCAAACACAAAAGTGTTGCAATTTATAATTTTGCCCAGTGTATCGGATACAATTAAAAATTATAGTTTTTTTTTTTTTTTTACATTTTTGTGTATTTGTCAAAAACGGAGTATGGTTTCTTTTTCTTTTAATTAAAAATGATGTATCAAATATCTTTAAAATGTGTGTAAAACTATTTACGTAAATTAAATAATGACATATTTATAAAGCAATGAATGTGATATTCACCAAATATTCACTGCAGGTGCATATTTTTTAAAATACAAGGAATGTATAACCCCCTGTTTTTAAGTCAACCGCCACATGCGGATAGTCCAAAATTTAGTCCGGCCATCTAGGCATCAATCACAAGAGTATATAAATATAAAATTACTTTTGCAGATGTGATTCAAATCTCTTAATCAGATAGTAAAACCCTCCTTTTCTGCCAGGATTTCTCATGTTCAGACTGTATATCTGGATCAGACAACCTCAGGTGCTATATTCTTAATGAATTAAACCTTTTCTGATTACAGATAATTACAGGTTTTCTCGTTTCATCATGCGCTCTATTGAAACAAGTCATACCATGCACACTTAAAGGAATAATTAAAGTTTGTGTCTGTATGCTTACATATACATTTTTACTCTATATCGTCAAATGTTGTTATCCCGTTACAAACCTATGGCCATTAAAGGAGCTCTGTGGTCACAGCATATTCCATTTCATAACATCAGCACTGCAATAGCAATATAAACAATAGTTATACTGACAATCCAATATAAGCTTACTTGAAAAATCTCCTTTGTGAATGTTACCTGTCTGCTGGCCGTCTCTTTCCATAACTAACTGGATTCCCTGCATGCTTTGGAGTTTATCACTTTCTAAAGACTATATATCCCATAGTACCTTGCCTGCAAGTAGTGATTGCTGTACTGACTCCGCCTCCTGAAACTCCTCCTCTCAGCACCTCTGTAGGTCAGAAGGCAGGCTCTGTGACACAGCAGTGCCTACTCACAGGACATAGTGACTACTTGTCCATACCTTCCACCTTTCTGAGATAGAAACGGAGGACACCTATTGGCAAAAAAGTATGTAGGCAAAGGACACACTCCTGTCACATCCCTGTTACATGGTGAATGAAAACACCAAGAAAATAATTAAGAGATATACAAGATTTTTTTTTTCACAATCGTACCTACCTAGGTGGGAGCTGCATCTGTCCCCCACCGGCTCTAACACTGAGAACCAAGCATCACCAAATCGCTCAGTTCACACACCTCCCTGAGCAGAGAGCTGGTGACGGTCAGTCACCGCTGTCTGCTCTGCCCCCCCCCCCTCCCGTGCTCACTGGAGTGCTGGGCTGCGGAGGGTGCGGCACAGCCGGATCAGGCTCTCAGTGGCATGTGGGCAGATCCTGACTCCATTGTCGCGATGATGTCATAGAGCCGGTCCAGGCTTGGGCATGAGACAGTGGACTTCAGCCCGCTGTCTGCTGAAATTGGGTCACAGGAGTGCAGAACAAACTACGCCCCTGCTATCCACAGAAGTACAGCCAAACCAGCTTTGGATGCTCTTCTCCTTTAAGCACACAAGTGCTTTTTTTTTTTCCACTACTATACCTTTTTATAGTGTTTTTGAATTCTAAAAATGCAACAATTTAGAAATTGAATGCACTATAAAACATTTTTTGATACATTTAATACAGATCTACAGTATACATCAGACCAAAATGAGGGACAAATGAAGACAGAGGGAATTTGTTCCCAAAGAGGGAAAGTCCCTCCAGATCAGGGACAGAGGGGAGCATTACAGAATTCAAGGAAATAAATACTGTATGCGGGGGTCTTCACAAAGTAAGTTTACAAAATTCTGTATAGTTCAGGCTAGAAATAATTGAGATACAATGAGGAAATTAATATATGAGTTTGCAATTTGAACATCGATACATTTTAATGTAGAGATTGTTGAGTGTGTCTGTGGAAATTAGTAACCATTCAGCCAAAAAAAATATTGTGAGGTCTGTTACTGATAAGGGATAAGAAAATTCGGCTCACAATTGGCATTCCAATTCATCCCAAAGGTGTTCAGTGGGGTTGAGGTCAGGGCTTTGTGATTGCCACTTGTGTTCCTCCATACCACACAGTACCTTTCCCTCATTACCAGCATATTACCCATTTTGTTTTGGGCCTCTTGTGGTAATGACATAGTATCTTCCAGTGCAAATCTGCCATATCTGGTTGATGCTACCATAGATCATCTGACCGTTGCTACTCCTCATTGTCCAAATTTAGAGAAAACAGAGATGGTCAATTTCTGCATGTTCTACTTCTCTGGAGCCAGTATTGAACTCGTTTCCATACTAAAATATTGGCCTTCCCCCTCAGAGGTCATCAGTAATCATGTGCATGGAGTGAACAAAGTACACACAACTATAGTTCAATGTTCCTTTTGCAGCAGAAAGTGATGGTCTCACATCATGATCAGAATTTCGAACACTTACTTTTAGGCTGCTTAAGCCAAGCATAGACAGTTTGAATCTCAGGGGGTTCAGCAGGAATAAGCCGAGATTCGATCCATGTATACACGGGCTGAATGTACCCAAGTTGATTGATCGATCAACTTGGGTACAAGCAGCCTGATGAATTTTACATGCGATTATTGCAAGCGGCTGTTACAGCCGCTTGCAATAATCACTGTCTTCTCCCTGTGAGAAAGGCTTCCCCTGCCAGGAGAACACAATCACTCGGTGGGAGGGGTTGCAGGAAAGAAATTTGCTCCGTCTATGACCGGCCTTAGACCCCATACACACTATTAGATTTTCTGCAGATTTTTGTCTTCAGATTTACCAAAACCATATAATATGAGGTCAAACCTTAAGAGTTTCAATTTGTATGCAATCAGGCAGGCCTTGCACTACATGGTTTTGGTAAATCTGAAGACAAAAATCTGCAGAAAATCTAATAGTGTGTATGCGGCCTAACTCTAGATTGAGGACCATTGACTCTCCCCCCTAGTCTAAACTTCACAGAGGAGGCATGCTTGATGAACCCCATAGCTGACAGTTCTATACTCTCCCAGGCTGAGGTAACCTGGAAACCTTCTACACGATGACTTCTAATTCACCAACTCTGGAGAGACCTAAGACGCAACCTCTCGCCCTTCAGATCTCTGCCGAACTGCGACATGCACAGCGATGTGCTCTCTCTTGACCAGGGAAACCATGAATCGCAGAGAGGGTTGAACGCTTGGAGAATGAAATTATTTTAAAGACCCCCTTTACATATATCAACTGTGGGTATTGGATGGTATATATGGAGGTTTTCTTGTGTTGGTTTTCTTGACTGCTGAGGCGCAATGGGCTTAGGTCCCAATTAATGTAACACCAAGGGATCAAATCCCCCACCACCGCTTGCCCTTTAACCCATTAAATAAGACACTTACAACCATTAGGTTGGAAAGGGCAAGGCCACAGCTTTATTAAATTCCAACACATAACATGTGAACACCATTAACCAGTGCCAGTCAGTCGTACTGTGAGCACTTAACCAAAAGAGGGAAGTGGGGCCTGTCCTTACCATAAGTGCTGGACAGACAGCCTACTTCCAATTTTCCATCAAGGGCATAGCCCATTACAGCAACTTTAACCGCTGGCAAGGTCAAGTAAACCACAGCAAGCTGTGACTTACCATAACATTTATTATTTTAACAATTTATTATTATAACATAGGAAAAAAGGGGGCGGGAGGGTGGGCAGCTCTTCCGACTCTTCCAAAAGACCCAGCATTCCCTGGGGCACATGATTTTCTGAGTTCAGGCCCATCCCATCCCACATGTCCCAACCAATCGTTCCCCTTGTCATGCACCTAGCCATGCCCCCATCGGTCAAGGCTCTCTTTCCCTAGGGAGGGGCTCAAGAGGCCTTCATTTTTGTTGTTGGATGAATTGGATGGTCGTTTTTGTTTTTTTGTTTTCAACCAGATTACCTATGTAACTATTATAAATTGACCATTATCTTGCCCATAGCTTAGACTTGGTCTGTCTAGAGGAATGTCCATGTTCCACCGCCAACTGAACTTGAGGCAGGCAGATAGTTTAGGGCTGAGCACAGGCAGGTTTTATGGGTGGTCTAGACCCTGGGTGCTCTTTTCTGAACACAGACTACCAGGACTGGCTGTAGGTAGGTGTCCTATCATCTCCTTGCCTGGAAATCTATACTGGTGTATTCTAGTACCCTAAACTGAATTTTTTTTGTGGTTAAAAGGGAAGTATGGCCAAAGCATTTTTGGGCATACCTCTCTTCTAGGTCACAAGCGTGCACTTAGCTCTACTGTGACCCAGAGTCAGCTTATAGTGGGTTAAAGCTTGCTGTCAGCTGACGTCATAGAGCCGCTCCAGACTCTGGAAGGATCCCAACCATATTGTTGGGATCCATCCAGCTGCACCGGCCCACTCTTCAGCCCAGGGCTCCAGTGGGCGCTAGTGGGACAGAGCGGAGAGCAGTGACAAAGGTCATTTTTTGGGCTTAGAGCTGACGTGGGACTGCTGCAGCATCGAGTTGAATATAGATGTTTGTTTTTTTTAAATGCCTAAAATCTTTCCTTTTAACTCTTTGTCCTGTTCTCTATAGGATAACCTACTGGGAGCCTAAAGCGGAGTTCCACCCATAATTTAAACTTTGCATCAATGGCTACAGTCCCGCAAGTTGAACAATATGTGGCTATTTGTTTTCCTAGCTCTCTGTACCTTGTTGCTATGGTGTATGGTGTTTTCAGAGGGGGCGGGGCCAGGTCAGGGCTCCGTGTCTGAATGGACACAGGGAGCTGTGACTCGGCTCTGGTGCTCCCATAGGAAGCTGCTTGCTGTGGGGGCACTTGATAGGAGGAGAGGGGCCAGGAGCAGCGACGAGGGACCCGAGAAGTCGAGGATCAGGGCAGCTCTGTGCAAAACCAACTGCACAGAGGAGGTAAGTTTAACATGTTTGTTATTTAAAAAAATTAAAAAAACAAGACTTTACAAATACTTTAAATATTACTGCTTTTAAGAAATTTCTTGTATTATTTGATTAAGCATTCAGTATCTTCCACTCTGTTCTAAATTTTCAAAATTTTGGGATGTTGGTGCTTTAAGTACTGTTCAGGTCCACATAATCTATCCAACTATGTATTTATACTGACATTCCACACACCAGTTTCTCACTGGAATAATACTAGCACTGGAAGTGTCTGTTGTGCATAGTAGTGGGTGGGAGGTGAAGCTACTTATGTAGGTTACAGGAGCAGGAGAGCTTAGGGCGGATGTCAAGAGTGTGGAGATAACTGCAGAATTGTCACTATTTGTATACAGCCCTATTGCATAGTACAGCTGCCCATATGCCTGTGCAAATTTTTGCAATTTCAGCTACTTCTAAGCAGTGTGTGCTTGAATACATGACAAATGATAGGCATCCTACCAGTAGAATGAGCTTTGGATTTGACTAGAAGTTTGACCTGTAAGTTGTCCACAGGTCACCAAATGGGCAATCTAAATGGCCATATTTGGCTCAAACCTTCGGATGGTGGAGACAAGTCATCTTTCAGCTGCCCCCACTGACTTATTTAAATTGTAAGCAAACTGGCGGGCATCCCAGGTGACCACACTGGCCAAATACGCCACTGTGCTGACAGTCAGCAGCTGCCTGAAGAGCTTTAATTTGGCGACCGGGGTGCAGTGGGAGAGGATCCTCGCAGTGCGGGCCATTGGAACACTGTTCATCTTGATTGACATTGAATCTACAGGGAAAAATGTATAGATTTTTTTTTTATTTTAAAAAAATGTCAGTGTGTGTGTTTTTTTTTTTTTTTTTTTTTTTTTTTTTTTACTATGTTACCCATACTCATTCAAGTGGGGGGAGGGCTAGATACAGTTGTGCTCATAAGTTTACATACCCTGGCAACATTTTTTTGCCCATTTTTCAGAGAATATGAACGATAACTTTTCTTTCACTCATGGTTAGTGTTTGGCTGAAGTCATTTATTATCAGTCAACTGTGTTTACTCTTTTTAAATCATAATCACAACAGAAACTACCCAAATGACCCTGATCAAAAGTTTACATACCCCAGTCCTTAATACCGTATATTTCCCCCTTTAACATCAATGACAGCTTGAAGTATTTTGTTGTATTTGTGGATGAGGCTCTTCATCTTCTCAGATGGTAAAGCTGCCCATTCCTCTTGGCAAAAAACGCCTCCAGTTCCTGTAAATTCTTGGGCTGTCTTGCATGAACTGCACTTTTGAGATCTCCCCAGAGTGGCTCAATGATATCGAGGTCAGGAGACTGAGATGGCCACTCCAGAACCTTCACTTTATTCTGCTGTAGCCAATGACAGGTCGACTTGGCCTTGTGTTTTGGATTGTCATGTTGGAATGTCCAAGTACGCCCCATGCGCAGCTTCCTGGCTGATGTATGCAAACGTTCCTCCAGTATTTTTTGATAACATACTGCATTCATCTTGCCATCAATTTTGACCAATTTTCCTGTACCTTTGTAGCTCACACATCCCCAAAACATCAGCGTTCCACCTCCTGTGCTTCACAGTAGGGATGGTGTACCTTTTCATCATAGGCCTTGTTGACTCCTCTCCAAATGTAGTGTTTATGGTTGTAGTCAAAAAGCTCAATTTTGGTCTCATCACTCCAAATGACTTTGCGCCAGAAGGTTTGAGGCTTGTCTCTGTGCTGTTTGGCGTAATATAAGCGGGATACTTTGTGACATTTGCGTAGTAATGGCTTTCTTCTGGCGACTCAACCATGTAGCCCATTTGTCTTCAAGTGCCTCCTTATTGTGCACCTTGAAACAGCCACACCACATATTTTCAGAGTCCTGTATTTCACTTGAAGTTATTTGTGGGTTCTTCTTTGCATCCCGAACAATTTTCCTGGCAGTTGTGGCTGAAATTTTAGTTGGTCTACCTGACCGTGGTTTGGTTTCAACAGAACCCCTCATTTTACACTTCTTGATTAGAGTTTGAACACTGCTGATTGGCATTCTCAATTCACTGGATATCTTTTTATATCTTGTTATCAACTACCTCTTTCTGCAGATCCTTTAACAATCTTTTGCTTTCCCCATGACTCAGAATCCAGGAAACATCAGTGCAGTACTGAATGAAAGATGGAAGTGTCTGTCAGGAGTCCAGAAACGCATTGACCTTTTATACACACATACACATAGACCAATGTAAGTATGCATATTCCATACCTGAGGGAACTCTATGAAAGGCGACAATTACTGTAGTATTTAGCTCTACTACAGTCAAAACAGCAATCTTCCAAGTCTTGTGCTGAGCGGCTTCTCTTCTACATAGTAAACAAGGGATTGCTTTCTTAGCATCACCACCAGTCACAGAATGCCTTGTATTTTTATAATGAATACAAGGTGTACTATGATTGGATGTGAGGAATATCATGACATCAAAGCCCCTTCTCTTCACCTCATCCAATCAGAGGACACCTTAAAGGTTAAATCCACTTTAGTGGGGGAAAAAAATAGCAAATAAAGAAAACATAATATAGCATGTACAATTGCAACACAAGTCCTATTGTAATTGAATTATTAAAAATGACCTTTCCTTTTCAATCTGCAGCTACTGTAATTTTCTATAAATGCAATAAGGCTACATGGAGTTATTCTGTACACAGAATGTGTACTGACCACTCCCCAGAAACATAATTTCCTGCTTGTGTGATTGGCTCACCAATTTTCCCAGAAGTCTGCCTAAGATACAAGTCAGATTTCAGGCATCCACTTTAACAAAAATGTAATTTTTGGTGAGATATTTCCAATAGGAGCACGTCTAAAGGGATGCAGGCCCAGCAGCTTTCCTCATTAGTGCTCTGCAGCTGCAAAGCTGACTGATAATTATAAAACCACTCCCATTAGACTCACGATGCACAGACAAACACACATGGATTTCTTCAGAATAACAAAGGTAGGAATCTGCAACAAAGGTTGGTAAAATCCTTGCAATGTACACAGATCACCCAGAGGGGAATGTTTTTTTCTCAACAAAAATGGAGTTACATTATAAACTAGAGGTAAAACTAAAAGCACTAGTGGAATTAACCAAAAAGGCTGTTTGATTCTATATGCACAGATCCTCCTCCTCTTGCATTGACCCCATAACATGTATGGATAAGACAGTTACTGGAGTCAGGCTGGAGTCAGGCTGCACATGCTCAGTTTGGTGTGTATTGCTAGAGTTTTTTTATTTTTTTGAATGCCCTGTACAGCAAGTGCTGAAAAGCAAAACCAGCTTAGGTCATGGTTGAGGTTGAGTAACAAGGAATTTGGCTAGTCTTACAAGTAAAAGTTAGGGTACCTGGCTGAAAACTTACATGGTTTTTACAGCAGCTTGGACTGAAATGATCCCCATTATCTACCCAAGCATTGCTAATAAGTCATCTATGCCTGGCCAATTTTTTTTTAGACACAATTTGTTATGCCTGGCCAATTTTTTTTTTTTTCACAATATCCCTAACCTTTCACACCCGCTGTACAGGGCATTCTTGGAGCCACCTCTTCACAGCTAATCTGCAACATTAAATGACATTTGCTTATTACAGGTCTTTATATTGGAAGTACTAAGACCAATTTAGAGAAGAGCCAATTAACCAGCACTTTCACATTCCAAATAGACATGCTGGTAGGTTAAATTGCTCTTATCTAAATTGGCCCTGGCATATATTATCCCCAGCAGAAATGTTCACAATCCAAAAACATGCTGATAGGTCAATTGGTTCCTGACTAATTTGGCTCTTATATACAGTATATTATCCCTAATATGAAGTATATCAATCCAAAGACATACTGGTAGGTTATTTGGCTCTTGTGTAATCTGGCCCTACAGCAATATACAATCCAAAGACATGCTGGTAGTGGCACTGGCTCCTGTCCAAATTGGCATTAGTATGGGCTTACTAGAGAAAGAATGTATTGTGAAACGTGTCAAAAAGATGTACGTACGTTTGCAGATGGAATTAATAAACCATCACTAATGTGTCTAAGAGATTACGCCTTTTGCCCTACGGGTGCAAGGATTGTGCAACCTAAACATATAAAAAGAAGGTGGTCCGCTCGGTCTTTACAAATACAGAGAACAACAGAACTTTTGCAGCTCTACACCAGATCTCGCATCGTAAGTACAATAAATGCTTTCTTAGCCTAGTGGAGTGTAGTTTGTCATACAGAAAAATGTTTCTAGATAATTATGGATGTTAAGATTTTGTTTTTCATATTTATAGATGATCCAACCAATTTGCTTTTGCTTTTTGTTCGTTTGCACATAGTATACTGTAAGCATGTGCAGGTACAGTCTGCAGACACCTCTGGTACCATTGTCCTCAGAGGAGCAATAAGCAAGTAAATGGACAAACCAAATAATGACATAGACCTTTCCTGTTCGATATCCATCAGCCAATGGGTACAGCAAAGGTCTGTAGGTGAACTTGGTCTTGCTGACCTCTACCTGATTCATCCAAAGTCTCTAAGATCAGATGACCATCTTCAAATGTTATTTGGTGCCCTAAAGCTAGACTCTATAGATATATAAAAGACACAATTATGCAGCTCTGTAACCCTGAATACATCAGTAAATGTACATGTTAAATACAACCAGTGTAAGGACCTGGTATCAGCCTCTTGCTGTCTTTGGTGTCAGAGAAAGAAGCAGCACAAATAACATATCAGTTCATGTGCTGACACACATGCTCAGGACCGCTGATAAGCCAGTACAATTGTCCTTTTTGTACCGGGCCCCGCCTCATGAGCTCAGTGGGGGGGGGGGGGGGGGGGCGCTGGGGGCAGCTTCAGAGACAGTTAAAGTGTTACTAAACCCACAACCGTAAAATCAGTCTATATATGCAGTAAAGAATGCTTTTTATACTCACTGTGGAAACGAAGGGGTTAATCCGCCGCATTGTGTAAAAAAAGGCTGTTTGATTCTGTATGCACAGATCCTCCTCCTCTTGCATTGACCCCATAAGATGTACGGATAAGACAGAGTTACTGGAATCAGGCTGCACATGCTCAGTTTGGTCTGTATTACTAGAGTTTTTTAATTTTTTTCTTGGGAGGGTGCATGTGATCAGCATGGGGCCAATCAGCACTGTCCAGACAGAGGGTCAGGGGTCTTGCATCCGGATAGGACAGCCAGTGCAGTATGAAAACTTCTCCTACAAGCTTCATCCAGGCACTGATCAAAGTCACAAGACTGCTATATACTGCTGATGAGAAAGGATAGTTAACAGATTATATTTACTAAAATAATTGCATTTCCATGTTGTATACTGCGCAAGACCAGGTATAGTGAATGCAGCGTCCTGGGTTTAGTAACACTTTAAGTGCAGAGAAAAAGAAAAGAGCTTTCTAAATTACACCACCACTCGGCCGCTGCTACTAGCTTGTTTTTTTGGACACCTTTCTGATAATGTCATGGTGGAGCAGTCGAGGGACATTTTGCTTTTTCAATTTCAGGCGCATGTGCATTGCTGGCTGCTCTTTTTAAGTCCCCGCCATCTGCTGCTGCAGCTGCCCAATGCCTTCCCTGGCGGAGTGATCTTCTCCACCCTCAGTAGCTGAGAGGCTTTTTGTGAGGCGGGTGGACAGCAGCGGCAGGCAGCTGACTGGGAGCAGAACTTCGGACTTCATTGTGGCTGCAGCACAGGGGTGCCTGGGGTGAATATGAAGATATACTGCACATTATTATGGTGATATAACACACCGGCAACGGTCGGCAGGTGCTCCATTATGGCTGGCTCTGTCAGTGTGTCACATGACATGGCTGTTGGGTGCTGATTTTGTTAAGTAACAAGGTCAGCACCCAACAACCATGTCATGTGACACCCTGCGGCAGAGCCAACCATAGTTGCATAGTCAGGTTGAAAAAAAAAAAACACAAGTCCATCTAGTTCAACCAATAAAAGAAAAAAAAAAAAAAATATATATCTATATCTAGATATAGATATAGATATAGATAGATATATATATATAGATATATATATATAGATATATATCTATATATATATATCTATATATATATATATAGATATAGATATATATCTATATATATAATCGTATTTATCGGCATATAACACGCACTTTTTTCCCCTGAAAATCAGGGGAAAATCGTGGGTGCGTGTTATAGGCCGATCCCCGCAATTGCTGCGATCGACGCCGACATACACAGCCGTGGGTAGATTCAAATATGGCGCCAAGACTGCAGGGATTCGTCGGAGCCGAGATACACATACCCAAGTGTTCTCGGCTTTTTTCGGCGCCGCCGTCACGCCCAGTCCCGCCCTTGGACCTGTGTTATGTCCATCATAGGGCGGGACTGTGAGCAGCGCACTGACACTGAAAAGGCTGCAGATGGACAGATAAGGCTGCATTGATGGGCATTTTAATGTAAGTTTTTTTTTTTTTTCTTAAACTTCCCTCCTAAAAGTTTTTTTTCCTTAAAATTCCCTCCTAAACTTGGGGTGCGTGTTATACGCCAGCGCGTGTTATACGCTTATAAATACGGTATATATATATATATATATATATATATATATATATATATATATATATATATATATATATATATATATATATATATATATAATCCCATATACACAATCCTATACTCACAGTTGAGGAAGGCAAAAAACCCCAGTAAAGCAAGCTCCAATCTGCTCCAGCAGGTGAAAAAATTCCGAGAGGCAATCGGATATTCCCTGGAACAACTTTACCTATAAAGGTTAGTACCCAGTTGTATTCTGTACATTTAGGAAATAATCCAGGCCTTTCTTAAAACAAGCTACTGAGCTGGCCAAAACCACCTCTGGAAGGAGAGCATTTCACATTTTCACAGCTCTTACTGTGAAGAAACATTTCTGTATTTGGAAATGAAATCTCTTTTCCTCCAGACATCAAGAGTGCCCCCTTGTCCTCTGTTATGAACTTAAAGTAAATAACTCAACATCAAGTTGACTATATGAACCACTTATGTATTTGTACATGTTGATCATATCCCCCCTTAATCTCCTCTTCTCAAGAGAGAATAAATTCAGTTCCTCTAATCTTTCCTCATAGCTGAGCTCCTCCATGCCTCTTATCAGTTTGGTTAGAGAGGGGGGAATTGGGACTTTAAATGAGGCACATTAAAGTGCCTCCATCCCTAAATGCGAAAATTAATGGAGAGTTTGGGACTTTGAGTGAGGTCATGGACAACGTGAAGGTGACTAAAGTAGGAGTACAAGTTTATTAATCAAGTAAAATGCATGAAAACAATTCAAAACAGAACCACATAGAGAAAGACATTGTAATAAATATCAATTCAAAAATCACAAACACATGTGTATGTGCATATGCGATCGGCATAAAGGATACATAAAACTTGGCGCCACATAGTGGTCTCATTGAAAAATTAATGCATCTACAATGATTACATACATGTACACATAACAATACCACAGCACAATGGAGGAAATCAATTATGTAGTATAAAAACCATATGGAAAGATGAAGCTTGTTCTTGAGATGTTGTACTGTAAACATATGTCTGTATCCCAAATGTCCGACGCGTTTCGTGTAAAACACACTCATCAGGGGCCAGATGATCAGGGATTTCTAGAAAATATGATAAAGCATATGGTGAATCTAACTGATGGCTAATGATAACAGAGAGAGACGGGTGGGCCACCCTGAAGTACTTACATATGGTCAGTACAATGAGACGTAGCAGGTACAGAGCCAAGACCAACAAGTATCTGTCCCGGGAGCTGAGGTGTCGCGGAATGCGTGCTGGCGGGCCGGGTACACCGAGTCCCCCCCGGAATGTGGGAACCCACAGGGCTGGTATGAATGAAGGAGGTACCAACAAAAAAGGGAGCGCCAATGTGAACTGCCTGGGAGAAAAAGTACATAAAGCAATGTGTCAAAATTTTGCTAGTAAAATAAATAATGTCTATCTGATGGGAAGAGATATTGTTCATATACCACATTCCACCATGGGTTGAATGTGGTTATATTTCATTATTCATTTATATTTTTGCTCTCTTTCACAGACTCGCATATCTCACCATTCCCATCAGATAGGCATTACTTGTCTATTTTACTAGCATAATTTTGACACACTGCTTTATGTACTTTTTCTCCCAGGCAGTTCACATTGGCGCTCCCTTTTTTGTTGGTACCTCCTTCATTCATACCAGCCCTGTGGGTTCCCACGTTCCAGGGGGGGTCTCAGTGTACCCGACCCGCCAGCACGCATTCCGCGACACCTCAGCTCCCGGAACAGATACTTGTTGGTCTTGGCTCTGTACCTGCTACGTCTCAGTGTACTGACCGTATGTAAGTACCTCAGGGTGGCCCACCCGTGTCTCTTTGTTATAATTATCCAGTTAGATTCACCATATGCTTTATCATATTTTCTAGAAATCCCTGATCATCTGGCCCCTGATGAGTGTGTTTTACACGAAACGTGTCGGGAATTTGGGATACAGACATATGTTTACAGTACAACATCTTTAGAACAATCTTCATCTTTCTATAGTTTTTACACTACATCATTGATTTCCTCCATTGTGCTGTGGTATTATGTGTACATGTATGTAATCTTTGTAAATGCATTAATTTTTCAATGAGACCACTATGTGGCGCCAAGTTTTATGTATCCTTGATTCAGATCGCATATGCACATACACATGTGTTTGTGATTTTTGAATTGATATTTATTACAATGTCTTTCTCTATGTGGTTCTGTTTTGAATTGTTTTCATGCATTTTACTTGATTAATAAACTTGTACTCCTACTTTAGTCACCTTCACGTTGTCCATGACCTCACTCAAAGTCCCAAACTCTCCATTAATTTTCTTAAATCAGTTTGGTTGCCCTTCTCTGCACTTTCTCCAGTTCCCCAATATCCTTTTTAAGAACTGGTGCCCAAAACTGAACTGCATATTCTTACTAATGATTTGTACAGGGGCACAATGATATCTCTCTCTGGAGTCTATACCTCTCTTAAAACAAGAAATGACTTTGCTTGCTTTGGAAACCGCAGATTGGCATTGCATGTTAATATTACATGCTTATGATCTACCAGAACACCTAGATCCTTCTTCACTATGAATTCCCCCAGTTGTACTCCCCTTAGTATGTATGTAGTGGTGCCCTCATGGGGTCACTACGTGTTCTAGCATCCACACATTTCACCCTGCTGGTCAGAGCTCCATTTTGGCACGCTTTCCCAGACAATGAACATTCTCTTGCTTGTTTTTGTTGTTTTTATTAGGGGATTAAGCTTGGATGGGGAAAAGGGACATGGGATGCCCAGATAATGAATCTTTAGCAATGGAAATAAATGTAATTTGAATCCAAACTGACAGTCTCTTCTACTGCACATCTCCTCCAGCACACTACTTGAGATAACTTGCTTCACTTCACTGTCCAAATCTAGATTCCTATCACCATTAGCACATGGCTAGGCCTCACTCTGAATAAGTCCTAATGTTTTCCTGATAGCCCATTACAGGCAGGGGTTTGCAGTCCCCTTTGTGGTAGCAACCATTTAAGATAAGAATAAACGTGCTAACTGACACTTGGTGGACTACTGATCCCAGCACATCCAATGCAAATCCTACCAGCCCTCCTGGCTGCAACGACTTGAATTGACAACAACCCCACAGTCTCTCCCTCTGCCTCCACATCCAACTCCTGGCATGTCTTTTCCAGAGCTTTCCACTGTGCTTTTAACTCACCGACCCCGGCATGAATCCCTCCTGAATGACTTGCCTGGCAGTGCTCCCAACTGTCCTCCCGCTCCTGTTCCAGGACACCTCTCCATGACCGTGTAGAGGAAGGCTCCCTCCCAGCTCCCGAGCTCCCAACCTAAGGTACACCCCCCCCCCCCCCAGAAAGGGGGTTCCCTCAGACCACGACAGTCTAACACTCCATCATTCAGTTCATCCACCCGACAACTCCTCCCACAGCAGTCTGACCATGGGTATATATAGGAGGCCTTCCCACTGCCAATCCTAGTTGGGGATTGGTCAGGGCTCCCACATGAACCCCATGCCACTCCAGCTCTCTGCCCTGCCCCTTTTCCAGAACCTTCTCCCTGGAAACAGAGGAGGTGCCCAAGAGCTGAAGTATATGTCAGTCACCTGCGCTACACTAAAACCACTCCCCTGCCCTCAGATCAAAACAAACAGCTAGGCCTGCCTAAATTTACCTGCACTGGCAGTATACACAAAAACCCACTACTCTAGCACCTACCTAAAGGTAGAGGGTGCTACATGTATAATGGATGCATATTCTTAGCTCCCAAGTGCATAACTTTACATTTATCAACATTAAACCTCATTTGCCACATAGTTGCCCAATTGGACAGTGCATTGAGGTCAGCTTGTAAATTGGAGACATCCTGTAAGACACACTGCATAGCTTGGTGTCATCTACAGCGACGGAAATGGTACTTTTAATCCCAGACCCTATATCATTTATAAAGCTATTGTCAGAGAGGTTACCTGGTTGGGCGCCGGTGCGCGCCGGGGCGCGTTGGCGTTCGTGTTCCTGTGCGTGCTGGGGCGCGTGTCCCTGTGGGCATCGGCGCGCCTGGGCTGACCGGCCGTGGCGTGCGGGGTGGCGTCCGGGCGTTTGTGCGTATGCGCGTTCGCGCTAGCGCGCGTTCGCGTTAGCGCGCGTCCGCCTGTGGTCGCTTCCTTTGTCGTGCCCGGTGGTGTGGGCGTGCGTGCTGGTGTCGGGGGCGCGCTCGGGCGCGCGCGGGTGCGCGGCGCGCCTTGGCGAATCGGCACGTGCGCGGCGTTTTGGCGCCAATCAGCCTATTTGAAGCCTGCCTCTGCACTGAACTGGTGCTGCCTGATCAAACAGCTCTGTGTCTTGTCCCGTGATCATCCCGTGTTCCTGTATCTCCGTAGTGTTTTCCCGTTGTGACCCGGCTACCTTTGGACCTTCCTTGACTGCTGCCTGAACCCGACCCCGGCTTGTCTGACTTCGCTTCTGCCTTCTCCCTTGTACCGTTGCCGCCAGCACGTTGCCGACCTCTGCCTGTGTGTGACCAAGTCTGATTAACTCCTGCTCAGCATCTGTTCCATCAAGTCTCAAGCTCTACCGGTTGCTTGCCAGACCACTGTGCTCCAGGACTTTACTTCAGGCTCTCATACCACTCCGCATTCGCGGGCCCCCTGTCTGCTCTACCAGGGGCCCCGAATCGGACACGTAAGGGAGCCTACCCTCTGCCCACGTGGACTCATCTGTCTGGTAAGTGTGGAACCTGACAGTATCAGGCAGCCATGACTGAGTCCGGGCAGGGGGCCTCCCCCATGGATGAACTATGCAGGCATCTAGCGGGCCTTACTCAAGCCGTTAAAAGCCTACAGGAAGGCTACACCAGATTGGAAGGACAGGTTCAGGCCCTCTCAGCCTCTCCTCCTGGGGCAGTTCCTGCCAACCCTGCTTCAGCACCCGCTGTAGTGATGCTCCCTCCAGAGCCCAGGGTGCCTACACCCGAAAAATTCTCCGGAGAACGCAGTAAGTTCCGAGCGTTTCGCAACGCATGCGAGCTCTACTTCGCTTTGCAGCCCCGAACATTCTCCCTGGAAGTTACCAAAGTGGGGTTCGTCATATCCCTGTTGACCGGAGAACCTCAAACCTGGGCCCACCGCTTATTGGAGCAAAAGGCTCAATCTCTTGATTCCCTAGATGCCTTCTTCCTAACTATGGCTCAGTTGTATGAGGACCCCCAGCTAACAGCCACGGCAGAGGCCGCTTTACATGCCCTTCAACAAGGTCGCAGAGCTGCTGAAGACTACGCCGTGGAGTTTAGGCGTTGGAGCTCGGATACGGATTGGAATGACGCAGCCTTGCGTCACCAATATCGGCTGGGGTTGTCGGATCCTCTAAAGGACGAATTGGCACGAGTGGGAATACCTCAGACACTGGAAGAGTTAATTAATCTGTCCATCCAGATCGACCGCCGTCTCAGGGAGAGACGCTCTGAGAGGTCTGTCAGTCACCCACGTCTTACCTGGATGTTGCCCAGGGCCCCTAGTGCCTCAAACCAAGCTCCACTGGTCTCTTCTACCCCTGGCCCGGAGGCCCCGGAGCCCATGCAGTTGGGATTACTCCGTCCCTCTCTGACTCCTGAGGAGAAGACACGTAGGCGCACACTCAATCTATGCCTGTACTGTGGGGAGTCTGGTCATTTTGCAAGAGCATGCCCAAACAAAAGACGTAAGTGTCTGCCGTCTTCTTCATTGTGTGCACCTGTCCTACCTAGTGCTGGTAACCATTTAACTTTCTCCATTGTATTACAGTTACCTGGAAGGAGCATCCCAGTACCGGTCATCATTGACTCCGGAGCTTGTAGTGGTTTCATTGACCGGACCTTCGTCGAAACCCATCATATTCCCACTCAGACTAAAGCTCAAGGACTGGCAGTTTTTCTAGCGGATGGCTCCACCCTCCGCTCCGGACCCGTCACTCAAGAAACGGTTCCTCTGTTGGCCACCATTGGCCCGGAACACCAGGAACTTTTACGCCTAGACGTCATTTCCTCTCCTCTCTTCCCAGTCATCCTAGGAATACCTTGGCTACAGGCCCACAATCCCAGTATCAACTGGTCCACAGGCAAGATTCAGTTTTCATCGGAATATTGCAGACAACACTGCTTACGGGGGACCCCATTAACTTCCTCCCAATGCCTGCGCATAGACTCTGAAGCCAAGCCCTGCCAAGATCTTCCCGAACCTTACCGGGATTTCCTGGATGTGTTTAGCAAAAAAGGAGCAGAAACCCTTCCAGTACATAGACCCTATGATTGCCCAATAGAGCTCTTACCAGGCACCGAAGTCCCCTTTGGAAGGATCTTCCCTCTAACTGAGCAGGAGTTGGGCACCCTGAAAACTTATATAGACGAGAACCTAAAGAAAGGGTTCATCCGTCCTTCCACGTCTCCAGCTGGGGCAGGTATCTTCTTCGTGGAAAAAAAGGATCACTCCTTACGTCCTTGTATTGACTATCGGGAGCTCAATAAAATTACTATTAAAAACAGATACCCGCTACCCCTGGTTCCCGAGCTATTTCAGAGATTGGGATCGGCTACCGTCTTTACCAAGTTAGACCTCCGTGGAGCCTATAACTTGATCCGCATTAGAGAAGGAGACGAGTGGAAGACGGCCTTTCGTACTCGATTTGGACATTACGAATATCTTGTCATGCCTTTTGGTCTGTGCAATGCACCGGCAACGTTCCAGCATTTCATCAATGATGTCTTCCATGACTTACTGGATTTATATGTCATCGTTTACTTAGACGATATCTTGGTTTTCTCGGCCTCCCTGATGGAACATCGTAAGCATGTACAAAATGTACTCTCCCGGCTCAGACAACACGGACTGTACGCTAAACTGGAAAAATGTGAATTCGAGCTCCAATCTATCCAGTTCCTGGGCTTGATTATTTCCCCCGATGGCATCAAAATGGATCCACAGAAAGTATCCGCTATTCTGGATTGGCCTGCACCGACTGACAAAAAAGGAGTACAACGCTTTATTTCTATAGAAAATTTATTAAAGGATTTTCTTCAATTATAACTCCCCTCACAGAGCTTACTAAACAAGGATGTCGTTTCCATTGGACCCCTGCGGCTCAAGAGGCCTTTGAAAAACTTAAGGCGCTGTTCACCTCAGCCACTATCCTTAAGCACCCCAACCCTGC
Source organism: Aquarana catesbeiana (assembly GCF_042186555.1). Lineage (NCBI taxonomy): Eukaryota > Metazoa > Chordata > Amphibia > Anura > Ranidae > Aquarana > Aquarana catesbeiana. The sequence continues at coordinate 383,281,775 of NC_133329.1, read as the reverse complement.
CTTGCCTTTCGTCCTAGAGGTAGATGCGTCTGAGGTTGCAGTCGGAGCTGTACTTTCACAGAGACAGGGTGCCAAAGCACTTCTGTACCCTGTGGGATTCTTCTCACGCAAACTTTCTCCCTCCGAGAAAAACTACGACGTGGGAGATCGGGAGCTTTTAGCCATCAAAACGGCTCTGGAGGAATGGCGTTACCTTCTGGAAGGCGCAGCACACCCCATTTTGATCTACACAGACCATAAGAACTTGGAATATTTAAGGACAGCCAAGAGATTGAGACCCCGGCAGGCCAGATGGGCACTTTTTTTTTCCCGATTTATTTTTCATATTACGTTCAGACCCGGATCCAAGAATGTTAAACCTGATGCCCTCTCCCGGATGTTTCTCGATTCTGAAAGAACCGTGTCCCCAGATACCATCCTTCCCTCTGGAAATTTCTTAGTCCTTCAGGAGGATCTAATTTCCCGAATCAGACGCGCCTCTATGGGGATGTCTCCACCTGTTGAGTCCTGTACCAAGGATGGACTATTCTGGTTCAAGAATAAGATTGTGGTCCCTGAGGAGTTAAAGGTACAGGTGTTAAGTTTATGTCATGACCACAAACTGGCTGGCCACTTTGGCACTCGGAAAACAATCGATCTCGTCCAACGCACCTTTTGGTGGCCGTGTCTTACTAAGGATTGCAAGGACTATGTGGAGTCCTGTAACACGTGTGCCAGAAACAAGACTAACCGAACAAGAGCATGGGGCCTTTTGAGACCATTGCCAGTCCCTGAGAGACCTTGGACCATGATATCAATGGACTTTATTGTTGAGCTTCCACCATCAGAAGGTTTTTCGTCCATTTTCGTTGTGGTTGACAGGCTGTCTAAAATGGCCCACTTCCTCCCCATGAAGGGCACCCCTTCTGCCAAGGAGACCGCTTCCATCTTCATTAAGGAGATCGTCAGGCTGCATGGAGTCCCGACCAACATAGTCTCGGACAGGGGCGTCCAGTTCACCTCCAGATTCTGGAAGGCCCTTTGTGGCGCGCTTGAGATCGAGTTGTCTTTCTCTTCAGCTTACCACCCCCAGTCAAATGGGCAAACCGAGAGGACGAACCAGACGTTGGAACAATACATCCGCTGTTTTTCTGCTTTTTCTCAGGATGACTGGGCCTCCCTGCTTCCCATTGCAGAATTCTCCTATAATAATTCTCTACATTCAGCTACGAACCAGTCTCCGTTTTTTGCCAATTACGGTTTCCACCCATCCTTCTTGCCCGGATCATTCCCCGAATGTCCTGTTCCTGCAGTTTCCCAAACTTTGGACTTCTTCTCTAACAACAATAAGTTGCTGCAGGAGACCATGACCAAGGCTCAGGAAGATTACAAAAAAATCTTTGACAGGAAGAGACGGGGGGAACTTGTCCTCGAACCCGGCAATTCTGTCTGGCTGTCTACCACTAATCTCAAGTTGGCCTGCCCATCCAAGAAACTGGGCCCCAAATATCTGGGTCCCTTCCGGATCAAGAGGAAAATCAACAATGTGGCCTACGAACTGGACCTTCCTAATTCTCTAAGGATACATCCAGTGTTCCACGTGTCTCTTCTGAAGCCAGTCACTCCTAACTTCTTTTCTGGTCGCAGTATTGGTCCACCCAAACCTATTGTGGTTAATGGCGAAGAGGAATTCGAAGTGGAAGCAATTCTAGATTGTAGAAGAAGGCACAATCAGGTGCAATATCTGGTAAAATGGAAGGGCTATGGACCCGAAGATAATTCGTGGGAGCCGGAAAGCAATTTACACGCCAGAGAACTCTTGCAGTCCTTTAAAACCTCTCATGCCTCGAAGATGGCCCAACTGGGCATCCGGAGTCTGCCCTTAAGGAGGGGGCACTGTCAGAGAGGTTACCTGGTTGGGCGCCGGTGCGCGCCGGGGCGCGTTGGCGTTCGTGTTCCTGTGCGTGCTGGGGCGCGTGTCCCTGTGGGCATCGGCGCGCCTGGGCTGACCGGCCGTGGCGTGCGGGGTGGCGTCCGGGCGCTTGTGCGTACGCGCGTTCGCGCTAGCGCGCGTTCGCGTTAGCGCGCGTCCGCCTGTGGTCGCTTCCTTTGTCGTGCCCGGTGGTGTGGGCGTGCGTGCTGGTGTCGGGGGCGCGCTCGGGCGCGCGCGGGTGCGCGGCGCGCCTTGGCGAATCGGCGCGCGCACGTGCGCGGCGTTTTGGCGCCAATCAGCCTATTTGAAGCCTGCCTCTGCACTGAACTGGTGCTGCCTGATCAAACAGCTCTGTGTCTTGTCCCGTGATCATCCCGTGTTCCTGTATCTCCGTAGTGTTTTCCCGTTGTGACCCGGCTACCTTTGGACCTTCCTTGACTGCTGCCTGAACCCGACCCCGGCTTGTCTGACTTCGCTTCTGCCTTCTCCCTTGTACCGTTGCCGCCAGCACGTTGCCGACCTCTGCCTGTGTGTGACCAAGTCTGATTAACTCCTGCTCAGCATCTGTTCCATCAAGTCTCAAGCTCTACCGGTTGCTTGCCAGACCACTGTGCTCCAGGACTTTACTTCAGGCTCTCATACCACTCCGCATTCGCGGGCCTCCTGTCTGCTCTACCAGGGGCCCCGAATCGGACACGTAAGGGAGCCTACCCTCTGCCCACGTGGACTCATCTGTCTGGTAAGTGTGGAACCTGACAGCTATTAAAAAGTAAGGGTCCCAGTACTGAACCTTGGGGTATACCACTGATACATTTTGACCATTCAGAGTAAGAATCATTAACCACTACTCTCTGAATTCTGTCTTTTAGCCATTTACAAATTGATCTTTCCAAGCCTGTAGACTTTACCTTACACATGAGCCGTGTGTGTGGAACTGTGTCAAATGATTTTGCAAAACCCAAGTATACCACGTGCACAGCCACCCCTCTGTCCAAGATTTTACTTACCTCCTCATAAAAAGATATCAGGTTTGTTTGACAACTTCTCTCAGCTCTTCTCTCCTCTCACTTCAGGGTCTCGCTGGCTTTGCTGGGGCACTGGGAGCCATTGGCTCCTACTGCTGTCTATCAAAGCCAGTGATGAGGGTGCGGGGGCGAGGCCAAGTCCTGCTGTGTCAATGGATGCAGCAGAGGGACTCGGGGGCGAGCAGACATGAGTGCCCCCATGGGAAGCGTCTTCCCATGGGGGCACTAAAAAGAGGTGAGGGGCCACGAGCGCTGGCGGGGGACCTGAATAGAGGAGGTTCGCGACCGCCATTGCACAGAGCAGGTAAGTATAGAAATGTTTGCTTTTTTGAAAAATTACATTTACAATCACTTTAACCTGTGCTGTGTGTTCTCAAGGCTTCTTTCACGTGGGGGAGAATCTGCTTGTTCAAGTGAGGGTTCTGTACGCTGATCCCCTGCTGAGCAAAGTGGGTGGATGACAGGTCCGTGTCCTCAGCTTTTGCAGAGCAAACACGGACACAGCCCGCTCTGCTCTAAAGCCTCATACACATGGGCTGAATGCTGTCGACATCGGCCGGTTTTTATTGAACCACTCGGCCCATGTGTATGGCATCCATAGAAGTGAATTGAAGGTCAGATCAGATCCACCTGAAAAATGGACAGGCAGACCTCATCAGACCTGTTGTGTGAAAGGAGCCTAATGCTAATGATCTTAAGAAACAATGCGATGCCACTATACACTGCGTTTTTACCACCCCTGACCTTTCCCCTTTAACTGTTTGCTGCCCGCCCTCAGTACATTTACTGTGGCAGGGTGGTACGGGCAGGCTGGATCAGATACATGTACGTCATCCAGCCTGTTCCAGGTTAGGAACGCTCATGCTGCTAACCCACTCTGTCACTGGCTACAGCTGGATTTTGTCAGCAGGTCCTGGTCAATGATTTATGGCCGAGACGTGCTGATCGGCTGTAGCCAATCACAGCACAAAGACAAACCTGCACTTTGTTTCAAGGTGGGGTCTGGGGAGGGGCCAGGGTTGGGGTTTAGGATGGGGCTAAAGGGGGCCTTAGGCTGTATCGGGGCCCCGTGTTTTCTATCAGTGGCTCTGCACATGCTGAAAGGAAGAGAAAAAAGAGTGGCGGACAGATGGGCTCATCACCATGTTGCTTCTTTTACTGTTCAGTCAAAGGCTGGGAGTGACCCCACTCTACTCAGCGGCCCCTCTTTTTGGGACTGGGAGAGGAGGGGGATAGCACTCTATTAATAGGACACATATGTTATTTAATAAGACTGAAGAAATACAATCACAAATGCCTTATTATACAAACGTATCTTTTATTTCTGATATGAAGTTACAGTACATATTATATTGTATGAGTAACATAATGTACAGGCCCGTATGGTCAGATAATTTTTGTTTACTATGTGTCCTAACAAAATTCTGGATAGCTTTTTGTATGTTTTTGTTCTTGTTTTTTTTTTTTTTAATAAAAATTATCTGATTAAAAAAAAAAAAAGGCTGGGAGTGGGTCCTAGATGACCTGGGCTCATAGGAAGTGGGTTGAACGATGCTGGCTATTAGACTGAGAATATCTACTGGCAGAAAAATTGTGGGGGGAAATCTTTTCATTAATGGCAGGCACAAGTGGCTGCATTTGATGGGCACAGTGGCTGCGTTTGAGCACAATGGCTGCATATGATGGGCACAAGTGGTTGCATTTGGGCACAGGTGGCTGCATATGATGGGCAAAAGTGGCTGCATATGACGGGCAAAAGTGGCTCCATTTAATGGGCACAGTGGCTGCATTTGATGGGCACAGTGAGGCTGCAATTGATGGGGGGGGTTTCAGTATTTTTCAGTTTGTACCCCCAAAAAAATTTTGAGCACCAGCTGTCACTGAGTGTACAGCTTGTATACCAGTGTAAATTTGCTGTCCCCTCAAAATAACTCAACACACAGCCATTAATGTCTAAACCACTGGCAACAAAAGTGAGTACACCCCTAAGTGAAAATGTCCAAATTAGGCCCAATTAGCCATTTTCCCTTCCCACTGTCACGTTACTCATTGGTGTTACAAGGTTTCAGGCGTGAATGGGGAGCAGGTGTGTTAAATTTGGTGTTATCGCTCTCACTCTCTTACTGGTGACTGGAAGTTCAACTTGGCCCCTCATGGCAAAGAACTCTCTGAGGATCTGAAAAAAAGAATTGATGCTCTACATAAAGATGGCCTAGGATACAAGAAGATTGCCAAGACCCTGAAACTGAGCTGCAGCACGGTGACCAAGACCAGATAAACACCGGTTTAACAGGACAGGTTCCACTCAGAACAGGCCTCACCATGGTCGACCAAAGAAGTTGAGTGCATGTGCTCATCGTCATATCCAGAGGTTGTCTTTGGGAAATAGACGTATGAGTGCTGCCAGCATTGCTGCAGAGGTTGAAGGGGTGGGGGTCAGCCTGTCGGTGCTCAGACCATACGTCGCACACTGCATCAAATTGGCCTGCATGTCGCCCCAGAAGGAAGCCTCTTCTAAGGATGATGCACAAGAAAGCCCGCAAACTGTTTGCTGAAGACAAGCAGACTAAGGACATGGATTACTGGAACCATGTCCTGTGGTCTGATGAGACCAAGATAAACTTATTTGGTTCAGCTAGTGTCAAGCGTGTGTGGCAGCAACCAGGTGAGGAGTACAAAGACAAGCGTGTCTTGCCTACAGTCGAGCATGGTGGTGGGAGTGTCATGGTCTGGGGCTGCATGAGTGCTGCCGGCACTGGGGAGCTACATGTCAACATGTACTGTGACATACTGAAGCAGAGCATGATCCCCTCCCTTTGGAGACTGGGCCGCAGGGCAGTATTCCAACATAACGACCCCAAACACACCTCCAAGATGACCACTGCCTTGCTAAAGAAGCTGAGGGTAAAAGTGATGGACTGGCCAAGCAAGTCTCCAGACCTAAACCCTTCTGAGCATCTGTGGGGCATCGTCAAACACTGGTGCTCAAACTTTTGGGGGGGCGCAAACAAATTGAAAAATTCTAAAAAAAAAAAAAAAAAAATCAATTGCAGCCTCACTGTGCCATCAAACACAGCCACTGTGCTCATCAATTGCAGCCACTGTGCCCATCAAACGCTGCCACTGTGCCATCCAATGCTGCCATTGTGCCATCCAATGCTCTCACTGTGCCATCCAATGCTCCCACTGTGCCATCCAATGCTGCCACTGTGATCCCTCCCCGCCCGCTTGCCATATGCCCGACACTTACCCTGTTTCGGTGAGGCAGCGGGTGATGGCGAGCAGTGTCTTCCATGCATCTTCTCCCCTCCATGCGTCTTCTCCCGACCTCCTCTCCTCCCGTCCTCACCTATGATTGGATGCCTGATAGACGTCCAGTCACAGCGCCTGACGTTTCAGCCAATCCAAGTTGTACCCCCAATAAAACAACAAAAACAAAACCAGCAAAACATTGTTGTCTCTGGAAGTGATGTTTGAAGTCTGGCAGCGGGGTGAATTGGTGGATTGTTTGTTACTAGCTGCAACACCATGGCTACATATATCGAACACGATATAGTCCAAACAGACACAATGGTGTTAAAGATGGTGTCAGAAGTGAACTATCTCATCCAACAAATAAGTGACTGATGTCTATACCTTGTGGTTATTGAATCATAAACACCTCAGTGCTCTCTAGCAGCTCACCTCACTGCTGTATGGTAACAGCATTTAGATACACAGATCTTCCTCTAGGGGTCCATATATCTCCACCCGCCTCTGTAGATATTATCGGCTTGGGGTCCTTAGGGAAACTTCCTCTATGGGAATCCTGGGGATCCTACCCAATACTCTCCTCCATGTCTCCTCAGTATTAGAATATAAGGAATGAATCTCCAATAGTGTATTACATTGTAAAAAGGGTTTATTTAAAACAGCTAGATATTTACTCACATTAAAAACAGTGAAACCAAACTGTAATCCATGAGCGCCGAGCTCGTTCTTCTGCATCATTTCCAGTATGCCCGTTGCCCAATCCTGACGCGTATCATCACACCACGTGACTTCATCAGGGGATGAAGTCAGGGGATGATACCCTGATGAAGTTACATGGTGTTACGATATGCATCGGGATTGGGTAATGGGCATACCGAAAGTGACGCAAGAGGACAAGCTCGGCGCTCCTGGATTACGGTACATTGTTACAGTTACATGGTTTAATTTCAGGCTCAAGTGTTTTCACTATATTTGACACCGTTGAGTCTTTATTTGGACTATATTGTGTTATATATATTTATCTATTACAACTTGGATAGGAATATGGGATGCCCATAGGATATGTCATTGCCATCATATTTAAGATTTCAGTAAAGTAGAACGAAGTTAGAGCCAGAAGATTGGATGTGAATAGACATTGAATACTGTTACTCCCTCTGCATCTCTCTGCAGACTGTTACTCCTCCTGCACAAACTTGTTTCTTCCCACATACACTGGTTTCCTCCTGCACAAACTTGTAGTTACATGACTTAAAGTACGTCACATCTTCGTCTGAGTACTAGGGACCCACTCTGAATAGGCCCCTAGACAGGCTCTGAATTTTTACATAGTTGGTGAGGTTGAAAAAAGACACAAGTCCATCAAGTCCAACCTATGTGTGTGATTATGTGTCAGTATTACATTGTATATCCCTGTATGTTGCGGTCATTCAGGTGCTTATCTAATAGTTTCTTGAAGCTATCGATGCTCCCCGCTGAGACCACCGCCTGGGGAATTCCACATCCTTGCCGCTCTTACAGTAAAGAACCCTCTACGTAGTTTAAGGTTAAAACTCTTTTCTTCTAATTTTAATGAGTGGCCGCGAGTCTTGTTAAACTCTCTTCTGCGAAAAAGTTTTATTTCTATTGTGGGGTCACCAGTACGGTATTTGTATATTGAAATCATATCCCCTCTCAAGTGTCTCTTCTCCAGAGAGAATAAGTTCAGTGCTCGCAACCTTTCCTCATAACTAAGATCCTCCAGACCCTTTATTAGCTTTGTTGCCCTTCTTTGTACTCCACTTCTTTATGCTCCATTTCCAGTACATCCTTCCTGAGGACTGGTGCCCAGAACTGGACAGCATACTCTAGGTGCGGCCGGACCAGAGTCTTGTAGAGTGGGAGAATTATCGTTTTATCTCTGGAGTTGATCCCCTTTTTAATGCATGCCAATATTCTGTTTGCTTTGTTAGCAACAGCTTGGCATTGCATGCCATTGCTGAGCCTATCGACTACTAGGACCCCCAGGTCCTTTTCCATCCTAGATTCCCCCAGAGGTTCTCCCCCCAGTGTATAGATTGCATTCATATTTTTGCCACCCAAATGCATTATTTTACATTTTTCTACATTGAACCTCATTTGCCATGTAGTTGCCCACCCCATTAATTTTTTGTTCAGATCTTTTTGCAAGGTTTCCTCATCATGCGGAGAAGTTATTGCTCTGCTTAGCTTAGTATCGTCTGCAAATACAGAGATTCAACTGTTTATCCCATCCTCCAGGTCGTTTATGAACAAATAAATAGGATTGGTCCCAGCACAGAACCCTGGGGGACCCCACTACCCACCCCTGACCATTCCGAGTACTCCCCATTAATCACCACCCTCTAAACTCGCCCTTGTAGCCAGTTTTCAATCCATGTACTCACCCTATGGTCCATGCCAATGGACCTTATTTTGTACGGTAAACAATTATGAGGAACTGTGTCAAGTGCTTTTGCAAAATCCAGATACACCACGCCTACGGGCCTTCCTTTATCTAGATGGCAACTCACCTCCTCATAGAAGGTTAGTAGATTGGTTTGGTAAGAACGATTCTTCATGAATCCATACTGATTACTACTAATGATACCGTTCTTATTACTAAAATCTTGTATATAGTCCCTTATCATCCCCTCCAAGAGTTTACATACTATTGATGTTAGGCTAACTGGTCTGTAATTCCCAGGGATGTATTTTGGGCCCTTTTAAAATATTGGTGCTACATTCATTGGCTTTTTTCCAATCAGCTGGTACCATTCCAGTCAGTAGACTGTCTGTAAAAATTAGGAACAACGGTCTGGCAATCACTTGACTGAGCAGGCCATCTGGTCCCGGTGATTTATTAATGTTAAGTTTCTCAAGTCTAATTTTAATTCTGTCCTCTGTTAACCATGGAGGTTCTTCCTGTGTTGTGTCATGAGGATAAACACTGCAATTTTGGTTACTGAAGCCCCCGATTCACTCGTGAAGACTGAGGAGACGAATAAATTCAATACCTTCGCCATCTCCCCATCCTTTGTAACCAGATGTCCTTCCTCATTCTTTATGGGGCCAATATGGTCTGTCCTCCCTTTTTTACTGTTTACATACTTAAAGAATTTCTTGGGATTTTTTTTGCTCTCCTCCGCTATGTGTCTTTCATGTTCTATCTTAGCCGTCCTAATTGCACCTTTACATTTCCTGTTGCATTCTTTATAAAGTCTGAATGCTGAGGATGATCCCTCAACCTTGTATTTTTGAAGGCCTTCTCCTTTGCTTTTATATGCATTTTTACATTGATGTTAAGCCATCCAGGACTTTTGTTCACTCTTTTTAAATTTATTACCCAATGGGATACATTGGCTAATGCCCTTATTTAATATGCTCTTAAAGCAAACCCATCTCTCCTCCGTATTCTTTGTTCCTAATATTTTATCCCAATTTATGCCTTTTTAGCAAGGTTTGTAGTTTAGGGAAGTTGGCTCTTTTGAAATTCAGTGTCTTTGTATTCCCTTTATGTTTCCTATTTGTGTGATTTATACTGAAACTAATTGACCTGTGATCGCTGTTGCCTAAATTGCCCCCTATTTCCACATCCGTGATCAGGTCTGTATTGTTGGTAAGTAGTAGATCCAGTAATGTTTTATTTCTAGTTGGTGCGTCTACCATCTGACCCATAAAATTGTCCTGCAAGACATTAAGGAACTGGCGAGCCTTAAATGAATGCGAGGGACTTGACTGGACCATGCATTCCGACAACTTCACATGCCCCTCTGCTCCAGGAATTCTCCAGCCCTGACCTTGTGGTGGCAGAGACATTGCCAATGACTGTGTAGAGGCAAAGTTCCCTCACAGCTCTCCCTGGGCCTTCTCCTGCGATCAGCACCCCCTCCCCTCCCTGCTACTGCCTAGCATTCCATTCCTCACTTCACTCATCCGACTTCTCCCCCTCAGTGGCATCTCACCTCAGCTTATATAGATGGCCCGCCCCCTGCCAATACCAATTGGGTATTGGTCAGGGCTCCCACACAAGCTGCCTGCCACTTCAGTTCCAGGCCCAGCCCCTTTTCCAGAATCTTCTCTCTGGAAGCAGGGGAGGCTCCCCAGAGCTAGAGCACAGGTGGTCACACCCACTGCTACTCTGACCACTCCCAGCCCCCAGATCAAAACAAACAGGCCTAGCTTACAGCATAGGCCTGCCTAAATTTGCCTGTGCTGGAAAAACCCTAATAAATAACCCTTACTAGCACCTATCTATTGGTAGAGGGTGCTACATATATTTATCTATCACTGCACATTTCCTTTTGGCATGGGTGTGGTCACTGTGTACTTTATTCTTTTATATATTATGCAATTTGATTATATGCCATTGGACATTTATTTATTTACTTATTCCACTTGTTTTTTAGATACATTTGTCACTTGACAGCACAACATCATCACTCATTACAGTTCATTTTTTCAAAGCCTGAGTAAAGAAGTAGTAGTCCCCTGCTATCATGCTAAAAAATACTGTCCTATACGTTTTTTTTCTACAACAAAACCTTCTGTGCAAACATGTAAAAAGCCTTGTGTAACCTATTTACAGCTTAACTGAATAATCAATTGGCTTTTATTTGCAAGAAATAATAATTTAATCACTTCAATTTTACATTGCTTTCTTTCCAGCGTATCAGCCATGGTGAAGATTATCCCTAAGTGGAAAAGCAAAGCAGATTTTTGTGGCGTTGACAAATATTATTATATTGTTAGACCAGACCTCACTTGTTACATGAGGGCAACAAATTTTAACCGTGGAGAAGATCTGGAGGTCTTCTCCTTGCACCCCTCCTGCAGGAAAGGAGATCATTACTTGGCCTTTGAAGATGATCACTTCTACATCATCCAGTCTAACTTTTACCGTCGAGTTACAAACATGAACACAGATGAAGGTGCCGTAGTTTATACCTTACACCCCAACTGTCAAGGAGGTGATCATTATTGTTCAGCTTTTGGATACTTCTATATCATTTTCCAAAGCCGTGGGGTCTATCGCAGAACAACAAACATGAACAAAGATGAAAAGGGCGAAGAATTCACGCTACACCCAGAATGCAAAAATGGCATTTATTATTTTGGTGTGAAAGAATACTACTATTTTGTGAAGCCTGATGACCAGTGGGGAATTCAGTACACAAGATGTACCAACTTCAACACAAACGAGGGTGCTGAAACCTTCTCCTTCCATACCAGCATCTACAGCTTTCTGCCAGGAGGTCTAGCTGTCGCCAAAGGTCCATCTTTTGGTGAGTGGGTGTGCATCAAGACCATCAGCAATGACTCCCAGACCCCTGTTGAATGGAAGAAGCGGGTCAACAAGAGGGTTGGGTTTGAGAAGGAGAAGGTGTCCAGTTTGCAACACAATTGGAAAGTGTCAACAACCGTCTCGACTGAGACAGGAGGGTTGGGTTCTTGTATTGTTAAGGCCCAGTTGGCAGCTACAACTGAATATGGTGGGTGTAGTACAAACACAGAGAAGGAGGTTTGGAGCGAGGCCACCGAAGTTGAAGAGACATTAACTGTCCCCTTGAAGCCAAATGAAAAAATATATATCTATGTCTACCAGATGGGCCTAGGGAAAGATCCTCTGCTACATTGCCGGGACATGAGAATTCTTGGCAACTCTACGCCACCTACTGATAACCCCCTGCCACCTGTATTAGATTAGTTTCTATACTTTGGTGATAGAGCTTCCTTGAACTTCTGCCAACTATTAGCACTGCATGGTAATCATTTAAATTTGATCTCAGCCCTAAGTGCATGACATTTAGTATGCTAATGCACTATGTATCACAAATGATTGCTATCTTTTTTAAAGGATAAGTTCACCTTCAACTTTGCAGGTAAAAAAAAAATGTGCATTTATTATTACTATTTTTTTTTTTTTTTTTTTTTTTAGGAGCCTGTAAACCATTGCCCCCAGGTTCAGCAGCTCGTGGGTGTAATGCGATTGTGCTGCAGACTGTGTAGCTGTCTGCTCGTACCTCTGATACAGGCAGGCAGTTACTGAATGACGGGTAGCTCAATGAACTACCTAGAGCGCTCAACAGTGCCCTAGTAATTGAGTACTACAAGCCGTCAGGCTGATGGCACGGGGATTGAGGCACGGGGATTTGTGAATGGTGCAGCCGTGTGGGTGGAGCCCCGCACGGTCGCACTCTTTAAATTTCGACAGAGAGTGTGGGGAGAAGATCCCTGGCTTGCTGTCACAAGGAGCGGGGGATTGGGGGGGGGGGGGGTCAGATGCTGAACACGTTACACCCTAAATATATGCGTAACATGTTCAGAAAGGCGAGCTTATCCTTTAATAAAATACCATTTTCATCTTTTTCTTTATCTTAGTGTTGCTGATTTCCAGTCGCTTTTATCCATCTTCTGTCTACATGCACTCTCTCCATTGACTGCATATTTTCAAATTTTTCAACATTTAAAAAAAAATTCCAGGGACACTTTTGATTTGCTGTGATTCCAGCAAGCCATTGTACGTAGAGAATGTACTTTAACCACTTCAGCCCCGGAAGATTTTACCCCCTCAATGACCAGGCCATTTTTTGCGATACGGCACTGCGTCGCTTTAACTTACAATTGCGCGGTCGTGCGAAGCTGTACCCAAACAAAATTGATGTCCTTTTTTCCCACAAATAGAGCTTTCTTTTGATGGTATTTGATCACCTCTGTGAAAAAAAGAAAAAAGACCTACAATTTTGAAAAAAAACCCTATTTTTTACTTTCTGCTATAAAACATATACAATAAAAAAAATTTTAAAAATCTAATTTCTTCATCATTTTAGGCCAACATGTATTCTGCTACATATTTTTGGTAAAAAAATCCCAATTTAGCGTATATTGATTGGTTTTTGCAAAAGTTATTGCGTCTACAACCTATGGGATATTTTTATGGTGTGTTGTTATTTTTACTAGTAATGGCGGCAATCAGCGATTTTTAGCGGGACTGTGACATTACAACAAATCTGACACTAAGTGACACCTTATGAGGACCCGTGACACCAATACAGTGATCAGTGCTAAAAAAAATGCACTGTCACTGTATAAATGACACTGGCAGGGAAGGGGTTAACATCAGGGGCAATCAAAGGGTTAAGTGTGCTCCTAGGGAGCGATTTCTAACTTTGTGGGGGACGGACTGACTCCAGGAAGAGAGATCTGTGTTCCTGATTAGCAGGAATCACAGATCTCTCTCTTCCTTTCTGACAGAACGACACTTTGCTTAGTTTACATAGGCAGACCACCTTTCCGTCTCTTCTCCGAACGATCGCAGGTGGCTGGTGGCCATCGTAGCTGCCGGACCCGCTGATTGACACAGCAGGAGCGAGTCGCCAGCGGTACGCGCGCGCACCACGGACCTGGTAGTCACGAACAACACACAGGTATGTTGTTTCGCGCAGCCGGGCCATCCTGCCGCAGTATACAGTATGTGTGGTGGGCGGTCTGGAAGTAGTTAGGGGTGAGGCATTCAATAAAATTGGGCATGGTTCTATGAAAGGCATATCATTATTCTAATGCAGCACTTTAAACATATTAGAGACACTTCTGACTGCTGTACTCACAGCATGCAAAGTGCAGATGGCAGGAGTACATAACACACAGAATTCCCTTACCTCCACCATCCCATTCCACCACTGCTCACCTCTGCACCCTAATTCCAAAACTGCACCACCAGCACTCATGAATGCCTCTTTCACCACTGTCTCCCATGCACTCCTCTTCCCTCAGTGCAGTCCCCGCACTCCTCTGACACCACTGCCATTTCCTCAACACTTTTGCACAACTATACCCGCCTTGCTCACCTATGACAACACTATGCTTGCCACCAGTGTCCCCAAGCATACCTCTTCTACCTCTGTACTCTCCAAAACTCCTCTGCTACAACTCTACTCCAGCACACCTCTGCCACAAATCCCCCCCCCCACATAACCCTCCACCATTTTACCCTCACACACCTCTGTACCCCCAACACACCTCCCCAACTGTATCCCCGCACATCTCCGCTTCCTCTTCTGGGCAGTTCAAGAGTGTGGTATGAACAAAGTGCAGGGTTCAGGAGTGTACTATGTACAGAATGCAGGGTTCAGGAGTGCGCTACATATAGAGTGCAGGAGTAGGGAATGCACTACTACAGCATACAGGGTTCAGGAGTGCGCTACGTACAGAGTACAGGGTTCAGGAGTGCGCCTTGTACAGAGTGCAGAGTTCAGGAGTGCATAACATCCAGAGGGCAGGGTTCAAGAGTACGCTACATACAGAGTGGAGGGTTCAGGAGTGTGCTATGTAGAGTACAGGTTTCAGGAGTCCGTCGTGTGCAGAGTTCAGGAGTGCATAATATCCAGAGGGCAGGGTTCAGGAGTGTGCTTTGTGCAGAGCACAGGGTTCAGGAGCATGCTACGTGCAGAACACAGGGTTCAGGAGTGCACTATGTACAGAGTTCAGAAGTGCACTACGTATAGAGGGCACAGTTCAGGAGTGTGTTACATATAGAGGGTTGGGTTAGAGAATGTGCTCTGAACAGAGTGCAGGGTTAGGGAATGCAGTACATGCAGAGTGCACTGCAGGGTTAGGGAGTTCACTATGTACAAAGTGCAGAGTTCAGAAATGTACTACTACAGCGCGCAGGGTTCAGGGGTGCTCTACATACAGAGTGCAGGGTTCAGAAGTATGCTATGTACAGGGTTCAGGAGTGTGCAGAATACATAGTGCAGCATTCAGAAGTGCATAATATCCAGAGGGCAGGGTTCAGGAGTGTGCTACGTACAGAGGGGAGGGTTCATGAGTGCGCACTGCGTATATGCAGAGCACAGGGTTCATGAGTGCACTATATTCAGAGTGCAGGGTTCAGGAGTGCACACCATACAGAGGGCAATGTTCAGGAGTGAGCCTTTAGGCAGGTTGTCTACAGTGTGAGTTTTTCTGTACTAGTCAGGTAGTTGAGTTGCCCAGCCTGGGGAAGGGTTTAACTGTTGGTACCTCAGTTCCCGGGCTTTTTGGTGTTGTGCTGGCCTTCCACCCGGTGTGATACTTATATAAATAAGGTGGAGGGTCTGATTTAGGGAGGCTGAAGAGAGTCCAGTGAGAGCTTCAGAATCAAGAAACCCCACAGTTGGAACCTAGGAACCCAAAAATCCTCATGTAATCAGCACAAGACGTCTGTATTCCGGTGGACAGTACCAGTCATTGGGGATCACCACTTTTGGACTAACACCTGTCAAGATATGCCTGGGCAGCCACCTCCATTAGTCAGTTTAGGCTCTGGACTTTGTTATGCATGTTATCTATTTTGCCATGAGAAATTGCAGTAAAGCTTTCAAACTGTCTCAAGCCTTGTCTGAAGTCATTCAAAGGGTGCATGATGGTTTCTGGCGTATGAAAGAACAGGGTCAATTAAGCTCATGTGGGGTATTAAGCAAAGCCACTACAAGAGGTTTAATCGGCAAGAAAAGCAGGAGAAGGAATGCAGTTGCTATGGGTAACCAGCAACTAGTGCAAGGTACATTGCAGCTAGTCATGAAGTGTGGTACCTGGTGTAGGTGACAAGTCTTCCGGTAGCTAGGAGGTCGGTATTCGGACTCCCTCCCTAAAGGTCGGTTCCCCAAAAGTAACTGGGACTGAACCCGCAGTATGGAGATCTTATGTATCTTGCCACATGGTACAGGAGAATAGAAAGAGTTAATTAAGTGCACGCATGAGGATCACGCTAGTGCTTGGTGGGACCCCATTCTGTCACTGGGAGCGAGGTGGCAGAGGTACGCTGGATTGGTGGAGAGGGCACAGGCTCAGGGGTGTCCCTCCTGAATGCAATATACAATGAGAACAGTATGTAGTGACATGGGACAGCATTCTTAAAGAGGGACTCTCTTTTCTGTGCTGAACACTGTGTGCGGATCATCTCTAAGCCGGGAAACAGCCATAATGTTTGATTCTCACATGAACGCAGCCCCCGCCTATTCCCAGGAGTTGATGGTGTGCGCATATGCGTGAAAGGTACCCCCACATGCAGGCGAGTGGTCCCACCCACACACTATGTACAGAGTGCAGAGCTCAGGAGTGCGCTACATACAGTGTGCAGAATTCAGAAGTGAACTATATACAGAGTGCAGGGTTCAGGAGTGTGCTACGTAAATAGAGCAGGGTTTAGCAGTGCGCTACGTACACAGTTCAGGAGTGCATATCTCATAGGCCACTTTGCAACCAAAAATTATACACAAACCTACAGGTTTTCATTGTGCACCATTACAACCTTCTAGCTACCAGCATCCTAACAACCAATGACATCATCAGTTGATAAGGAGGATGTTGGGGCAATGCACAGCATCCTTGTTTGCCCCTCCCCTGCTCCTCTCCATCAGCACTGGACTGACATTAGCTGAGCGAAGAAGAGAAACTGAGGGAGAAGAGAAACATTGGCATACTAGTACCAGTGTAGAAAGGCATATTTGCTTTGGAAAAATAAATCACCCAATGATGGGAGTCCTACGTATGTGGATGTTGCTACTCTGAGTAAAAATATACATTTTCTTACATTTTTTAATGGGGTGCCTTCAGGTTGTGCACAATTTTAAAGGGTGCCGTGACTGAAAAAACGAAACCCTGCTATAGGGAATCTATGACAGAACAGTCACTCCGGCACAATGATGTCTGTGGAGTTTGCAGAGCAATATGACGTCAATATCATCCATACGATGTAAATCATGCTTTATTGAGATCTGTTGCTCAAGGGAGGAGGGAAAAGAGGAAATGGGAGAAGAGAAGGAAAAAGAAAAGAAAAGAAAAAAAGACACATTTGCGATCCCAGAATGTGGTGACAGGTACACTTCTTCTTCTATACTGAGCGTACCTAATCAGTGAATCTGAGAATTGGGAGTCAACACACAAAGATGCCTAAACATTCATTATATTGTATAATCTGAAGGATCGCAGAAATAAAACAGTTGACAGCAATGACACCACATATGTTGCAGGTTATACACTTCAGGAAGAAAAGGTAATCCATGTGTCATTTAGTGGATAAGGTCAGAAATATAGCTCTTAAGCACCATCATCCCTTGAATCAAATACTTGGGAAAGGAGAAATGCAGAATGGAATTTTTAAGGTGCAAGTGATTCTTTACACAAATAACTGTTAAAATTGAATACATTTTATTTACTAAAAATGTAATTAAAAGACATTGGTATATTGGTTTAACCATATATTCATATTCAACATGAAGAGATGACGCTTGTAGTTCTACATGTTTCGCCATCTTCAGGAAAAGCGTGATACTCATACTAATGAAATAAAAGAACATCACAATGTAACATCACACAAGTAAAAATCAGCATATCAACAAAAATACAGATGCTGTTCAAGCAAGGCTGCACCTACCAAGCTAACACGGGCACCCAACCCCCAAGAATGATAGGAGGAAACTTGAAAAACACAGAGACCTTGTTTTGTGCACTGGTCCAAATCATTTGGAGGGAGGATTATGGTGTGGGGTTGTTTTTCAGGGGTTGGGCTTAGCCCCTTAGTTCCAGTGAAGAAAACTCTTAAGGCGTCAGCATACCAAGACATTTTGGACAAGTTCATTCTCCCAACTTTGGTGGGAACAGTTTGGGGATGGCCCCTTCTTGTTCCAACATGACTGCGCACAAGTGCACAAAGCAAGGTCCAAAAAAAGATTGATGAGCAAGTTTGGGGTGGAGGAACTTCACTGGCCTGCACAGAGTCCTGACCTCAAGCCGATAGAACATCTTTGGGATGAATTAGAGCAGAGACTGCGAGTCAGGCCTTCTCATCCACATCAGTGCCTGACCTCACACATGGTCTTCTGGAAGAATGGTCAAACATTCCCATAGACACACTCCTAAACCTTCTGGACTGCCTTCCCAGAAGAGTTGAAGCTGTTATAACTGCAAAGGGTGGGTCAACTTGCAGTTATCCGGCTGCCAGTGGAAGAAAAATCCAATAAGCTGGTAGAAGAGACACCCTCTAAGTGGAAGCTTTCTCTTTTCCTCCTCATCTGCTACCTCTTCCCTATCACTACGCCTACTCTCTCCCATAGCAGCAGGGCTCCGTCCATAACTTACTCCGACCCTGTGGCGCACCAAATGACGTATAAACTGCTATTTAAGTGTGCTAAGATAACCGCCCAAATCTTTTGTGATTTCAACATTCAATGAGAGATGCCATCCTCCCCAAGATGGCCACCTGGAGCTCATAGCAGGAGACAATTTAGTCCTTAAAAAAGGGGTTGTAAAGGTTTGTTTTTTATTTTCTAAATAGCTTCCTTTAAGCTAGTGCATTTTTGGTTCACTTACCTTTTCCTTCTATTTCCCTTCTAAATGTTTTTTTTATTTGTCTGAATATCCCACTTCCTGTTCCTCCTCATGAAGCTTGCCCCCCATCATCCGAGCTGTTCTGGCTGGGGGTTAGTCAGCGTGCTCGCCCCCTCCCTTGGGACTACATCCCTGTGGGGAGCCTCCTGTGCCTGTGAATGTACAGAGCGTCTCCCCACAGGGATGTAGTCCCAAGGGAGGGGGCGAGCACGCTGACTAACCCCCAGCCAGAACGGCTCGGATGATGGGGGCAAGCTTCATGAGGAGGAACAGCCTGAGAAAGAACATTGTGCTACCTTCAGGTGGGCAGACAACCAGTGCCTCACATCGCTGCACCCTGTAAAGGTGTGCTGTATGTCCAGTACAAGGGTAAACTGGGCAAGGAGACAAGGGGCATTTGGTCTCTGGACAAGTACTAATAAGTTAATTGTGCTGCTCACCCTGAGCCAAGATACTTTAAAATTCAAACAATGATCAGAGTGGGACCCACAGACACGTGTTGGGACTTTTGGTATTGTTGGGATTATATAGATACAAGCTTCCTCTACAGACCCATCATCACAACTTCTAGTAAAGGAAGATCACCCAGCAGCAACTTTTATGGAGACTCTGAGTCATCATGACATGTCAAGGAACAAAGGAAGGCCATGCTGGAAGATTTGAGACTGCTTTCGCTACTGCTGTCAACCTATAGCAGCAGAACTGGTGGAAACTCAGGGCAGCCTGGAGAGCCGGCAGGTAAAAGGAAAAGCCTGAGACGTTGAGTGAGTCCCCAAGAGTTCCCAGGTCTGAGGATAACTTTACACAATAACAATTGTAAATCCAAAATCTTTCAAGCCAAAACTTTTTGGATAGAGAAGGGAAGGATTATAACCCTTTTATGACATTTTTATCCAATTTCAGAGATTTCCTGTCTAGTAGACACAACGGAAAAGAAGAAAATTTCTCCAGAAACAACTATCAGAAGTGTCCCCAATGGAAGATTTTCCCTTTAAACCTGTTCTAGTGAAAACTAAAAATTTGGATTCCACCCCCCCCAAAAAAAAAAAAGTTTAGATACACTTAACAGCAATAGTATAAAGTACACCTTTTATAGATTTACAGTACCTGAACAACATGAAAGAGATCAAAGATCACCAGGGTCAGGGCCGTCTTTAAGGCAGGGCAAAAGGGGCAGCTGCCCTGGGCCCTGTCATTGTTGTGGGGCCCAAAGCAGCTGCCTCATACTTGCCAACTTTCCCAGTTTAAATTCCCTCATCCCATGAGGTTTTAGTCTCATGCTGTGTCCTAATATCTCAGTGTGAAGTTCTGTTATTAATGCTGCCCAGCTCTGTCTTGTTGTTGTGTACAGATGACTCACCTGCAGACCCTGTGTTTACATATAAATACCGGCATTGTTATGTAAATAGCAGCGGCATTTATATGTAAATAGTGGCAGACCGGCAGGATTCTATGGAAACAGAGGTGGTATTCATATGTATATCATGTCCCCCTGAGGTTATATCCACCATCACCTATACTGAATGCTACCCACTGGGGAGATAAAGGGGCATGCTTGAAAGTCCTGCCTACAACTTTGGTCATTAAGCCTATTATCAGCCTGTTCTGCAAAGGTAAGAAAATTAGTGGGGGAAGGTAGAGTGTGGTGTGCAGAGGAAGGCAGAGAAGGAATTGCAGTTTGGGGTGCACAGGTGAGCAAGGTTCAGTCCATGGTGTGCAGCCAGTGAGGAGATGATGTGCTGTAACCTCTAGCAACCAATCAGTAAGCAGTAATGATGTGCAGTAACCAATCAGTGAGCAGTATTGATGTACAGTAATCTCTAGCAACCAATCAACAAGCAGAAATCATGTGCTGTAACCTCTAGCAACTAATCAGTGAGCCGAAATGTTTGCTGTAACCTCTAGCAACCAGTCAGTGAGCGGTAATGATACACTGTAACCTCTGGCAACCAATCGCAATCACTGTCTGATCTGATTCAGTAAACTGATTTTGAGTTTAGCTGCTATTTATTATATGTCACAGAGCAGGTGCAGTGCAAAACTGCATAGGGGGCCCCCAAGAAAATTTTTGCCCAGGGTCGAATCAATATTAAAGACGGCCCTGACCGGGGTTCAACGCCCTGTTTTTTTTTTTTTTTTTTTAAGAAATTAAATAGCAAGACCTAACTAAATAGCAATGAAAACTTGAATGAACAATGAAAAATAGAATAAAACAAATGGCACTGTAAAAATAAAAACTCAGGCTTTTGTTTTGCGCAAATTCTCACGTATTTGCATGCACAATACCTTCCTAAGGAAAATGCATTCATATTTATGCTCGTATGTGCATGTTTGTGTGCATATGCGTGTATTTGCACACACCAGCGCAAAATACTGACCAGGAACATATATTTTTCATTTTTTTTTTTTTACTCAAGAATACGCAGCATTTGTTTACTAACCTGTGTATAAGGATGAGCCGAAACCCAACCCCCCCCCGGTTCGGTTCGCACCAGAACTTGCGAACAGACCAAAACTTTGCACGAACGTTAGAACCCCATTGAAGTCTATGGGACTCGAACGTTCGAAATCAAAAGTGCTCATTTTAAAGGCTAATTTGCATGGTATTGTCCTAAAAAGGGTTTGGGGACCCAGGTCTTGCCCCAGGGGACATGTATCAATGCAAAAAAAAGTTTTAAAAACTGCAGTTTTTTTGGGAGCAGTGATTTTAATAATGCTGAAAGTCAAACAATAAAAGTGTAATATTCCTTTAAATTTCGTACCTGGGGGTGTCTATAGTATGCCCCCCTGGTGACCCCTGCCCCCCTCTGACGCACAGGGACTTGACGGTGACTTCCCTGTGGCATTCCCCGTGACGTCAGAGGGGGTCATCTATTACATAACGGGTGACCCCGCCCCCCTCTGACGTTACGGGGAATGCCACAGAGAAGTCCCCGTGCGTCAGAGGGGGGCGGGGTCACCGGGTGGCCCCGCCCTCCGTTATTTAAGAACCGTCAGAAGACGAGAAGCGCCACACAGCGGGAGCCTCCCATGGTTGCGGAGCGGCCCGGGAAGAAGATGAAGGGAAGAAGACGCCGCGGAGGAAGATGCCGGACAAGAACACTGGAGGAAGAACCAGAAGAACCAGAAGAAGAAGAAGATGGAGGAAGAAACCGAAAAAGAAGATAGAAGAATGAAGATAGAAGAAAGAAGATGGAAAGAAGAAGCATTTAAATAAAGGAATTGTCAAAAACTGTCTCTTGTCATTTTTAACATTTTTGACAGTTTTTGTGTGAAATAGTAGGGGTACTTTTGTACCCCCTTACCATTTCACACAGGGGGGGGGCCGGGATCTGGGGGTCCCCTTGTTAAAGGGGGCTTCCAGATTCCGATAAGCCCCCCGCTCGCAGACCCCCACAACCACCGGCCAAGGGTTGTGGGGATGAGGCCCTTGTCCTTATGAACATGGGGACAAGGTGCTTTGCGGGGGGACCCCAAAGCACTCTCCCAATGTTGAGGGCATGTGGCCTGGTACGGTTCAGGGGGGGGGTTCTCTCGCCCCCCCCCTCTTTTCCTGTGGCCTGCCAGGTTGCATGCTCGGATAAGGGTCTGGTATGGATTTTTGGGGGACCCCACGCCAATTTTTAAAAAAATTTTGGTGCGGGGTTTCCCTTAATATCCATACCAGACCTGAAGGGCCTGGTATGGAATTTAGGGAGACCCCCCACGCCAGTTTTTTTTTTCATTTTGGTTCGGGGTTCCCCTGTGGAGAAATCCCATGCCGTTTTTATCAATGAACCTTTATGTGTATTGTCGGACCAGCAATTCATTAATAGCCGCGAGTAGTTTTAAATTACTTTTTTCCTTTGAAATGTCATTTTGCTGTCAGACTGTTCTAAACACGGGAAACATGCGCCCCTTTACAGGCATACTATAGACACCCCCCATGTACGAAATTTAAAGGAATATTACACTTTTATTGTTTGACCTTAAGCATTATTAAAATCACTGCTCCCGAAAAAAACGGCTGTTTTTAAAATTTTTTTTTGCATTGATCCATGTCCCCCAGGGCAGGACCCAGGTCCCCAAACCCTTTTTATGACAATACCATGCATAAAAGCCTTTAAAATTAGCACCTTTTGATTTCTCCCATAGACTTTTAAAGGGTGTTCCGCGGCTTTTGAATTTGCCGCAAACATCCCAAATTGTTCGCTGTTCGGCGAACTGGCGAACAGCCGACGAACTCAAAGCTCATCCCTACCTGTGTATACAGGCACAAGTGGGCTGCATTTTAGAAAAAAAAGCACTATACTGAGCTTTTTAAAGCTACAGTATGCAAGAGGCCTAAAAGTGGACAGTGTCAGTAGGGCAGAGGATGATGTATAAACTATGTCAGTAGGCCAGTGGATGGTGTCAGTAAAGCAATGGACATGTCAGTAGGGCAGAGGACACTGTCAGTAGGGCAGAAGATGGTGTCAGTAAAGCAGTGGACATGTCAATAGGACAGAGGACAGTGTCAGTAGGGCAGCAGATGGTGTCAGTAACGCAGTGGAAATGTCAGTAGGACAGAGGAGGGTGTCGGTAGGGCAGTGGACATGTCAGTAGGGCAGAGGAGGGTCTCAGTAGAGCAGTGGACATGTCAGTAGGGCAGAGGACACTGTCAGTAGGGCAGCAGACTGTGTCAGTAAAGCAGTGGACATGTCAGTAGGACAGAGGACAGTGTCAGTAGGGCAGAGGAGGATGTCAGTAGGGCGGTGGACAGTGTCAGTAGGGCAGAGGAGGTAGTCAGTAAAGCAGTGGACATGTCAGTAGGGCAGTGCATGATATCAGTCAGTAGAGTGGTGAGCAGTGTCAGTAGAGTGTTGAATAGTGTCAGTAGAGCAGTGGATGGTGTCAGTAGAACAGAGGATGATGTCAGTCGTTTTTTATTTTTTTATCATTTTTTTTTTTACAATTTTTTTTTTTTTACAGTTATATTTTTTATTATGTTTTACAATATTTTTAGCAGCCCTGTTGGGGGTTTTGGTGAAATATCTTGGGTCTAAACAGATCCCTGATGTCTCACTTTTGAGACAGAGAAAGGAGATTGAGGACAGTCCTCAATCTCCATCTCTGCGGCCTCAGCTGCACAGAATGAATGAACGACAAGAGCTCTGCACAGTCTCCCTGTTCATTCACAAACGGAAACATACGTAACACAGTTTACTATGCTTTGGTTATGAATGAACACAGTGAGTGATCAGTACTGATTAGTACTGAAGAGCACCTAACCTGGTACTCAGTAGTCAGCTTTTTAAAAGTTATTAAAGATGCAAGCATTCAGACTGATGGTTCCCAAAAAAGTGTCAAAAGTGTCAGTTAGGTGTCCTATTTGTCCGCCGCAATATCTCAGTCCCGCTATAAGTCGCTAATCACCGCCATTACTAGTATTGAAAATAAATGAAAATTCCATAAATATATTCCAAAGGTTGTAGGTGCTATAACTTTTGCGCAAACCAATCACTATGCGTTTATTGTGATTTTTGTTACCAAAAAATATGTAGTAGAATACATATTGCCCTAATTTGATGAAGAAATTAGATTTTTTACATTTTTTATTGAATATGTTTTATGGCAGAAAGTAAAAAAAATGTTTTATTTTTTTTCAAAATTGTCGGTCTTTTTTTTGTTTACAGCGCAAAAAATAGAAAAAACAGAGGTGATCAAAATACCACGAAAAGAAAGCTCTATTTGTGGGGAAAAAAGGATGTTAATTTTTATTTGGGTACAATGTAGCAGGACCGCGCAATTGTCAGTTAAAGTAGCGCAGTGCCGCATCGCAAAAATGCCCCGGTCAGGGAGGGGGGTAAACCTGCTGGAGCTGAAATGCAATTTTATTTCTTGAAAATCTGCGTTTGCTAAACCGCTGTGCGTATATCGTGCGACACAAAAATAGCAACAAGGAACATTTTACTCTCCAGGGCCTTTGCTTTCAGATAATATCTCATGTTTGGGGGTCCTAAGCCATTTTCTAGAAAAATAAAATGCTTATTTTTAATGTGTAGGATTGTCAGAGTGAGAGGTCAGCATTGTCTTGGGCAGGAATTGGTTAATAATAGAAAGCAGCTAATAATAGATAATAATAAAGGATTCTCATTGGCCACTGAGGAGAGCTGTGATTGGAGGATGCTCGGTGTGTTATGAAGGAAATGTCCGGAAATAAACCTCTAGCCTCAGCCAGCGTCTGTCACCATGACAACAAGCTAGGGGGCGTGCCTCTGCTAGGACGCGGTGTAATCTATTTCTCTGGGTGTGGCTTCTACACCGCCCTGCCCTTTGGGGGGGCGTTCCTGGACGCCCTGTCAGTGCTGAGGGGGTGTACGTACGGCGTAATGACGTCTTGTTGGTTCTGTCCGCTTCGTCATCGCTGTGTGTCCGAATCGCTGTGATAGGAGTCGGGGGAGGGAGCTCGCCAGACCGCGGACATGCTGTGGTTTCAGGGCTCCATCCCGGAGGCCATAGCCGCGGCCAAGGCGAAGCGCTCCATATTCGTTGTCTTTGTGGCGGGTGAGGATAAGCGTGTGTCTGACTGGGGAGGGTGCAATCCTCAGTGTGGACTGCCGGGGCACTTCCGGGACAAATGACAGAGAGACACGGGGTGTCCAAAACTAGGACCTGGACTGAGAGAGGGGAGAGAGAGACCGGGTCGGAGAGAGAGGGGGGGAGAGAGAGACCGGGGTCCGGGAGAGAGGGGGGGAGAGAGAGACCGGGGGTCCGGGAGAGAGGGGGGGGAGAGAGAGACCGGGGTCAGAGAGAGAGGGGGGAGAGAGAGACCGGGGTCCGGGAGAGAGGGGGGGAGAGAGAGAGACCGGGGTCCGGGAGAGAGGGGGGGAGAGAGAGACCGGGGTCCGGGAGAGAGGGGGGGAGAGAGAGGGGGGAGAGAGAGACCGGGGTCCGGGAGAGAGGGGGGGAGAGAGAGGGGGGAGAGAGAGACCGGGGTCCGGGAGAGAGGGGGGGGGGAGAGAGAGACCGGGGTCCGGGGAGAGAGGGGGGGGGAGAGAGAGACCGGGGTCCGGGAGAGAGAGGGGGGGGGGAGAGAGAGACCGGGGTCCGGGAGAGAGAGGGGGGGGGAGAGAGAGACCGGGGTCCGGGAGAGAGAGGGGGGGGGAGAGAGAGACCGGGGTCCGGGAGAGAGAGGGGAGAGAGAGACCGGGGTCCGGGAGAGAGGGGGGGGAGAGAGAGACCGGGGTTCGGGAGAGAGGGGGGGGAGAGAGAGACCGGGGTCCGGGAGAGAGGGGGGGAGAGAGAGACCGGGGTCCGGGAGAGAGGGGGGGAGAGAGAGACCGGGGTCCGGGAGAGAGGGGGGGAGAGAGAGACCGGGGGTCCGGGAGAGAGGGGGGGAGAGAGAGACCGGGGTCCGGAGAGAGGGGGGGAGAGAGAGACCGGGGTCCGGGAGAGAGGGGGGGAGAGAGAGACCGGGGTCCGGGAGAGAGGGGGGGAGAGAGAGACCGGGGTCCGGGAGAGAGGGGGGGAGAGAGAGACCGGGGTCCGGGAGAGAGGGGGGGAGAGAGAGACCGGGGTCCGGGAGAGAGGGGGGGAGAGAGAGACCGGGGTCCGGGAGAGAGGGGGGGAGAGAGAGACCGGGGTCCGGGAGAGAGGGGGGGAGAGAGAGACCGGGGTCCGGGAGAGGAGGGGGGGGAGAGAGAGACCGGGGTCCGGGAGAGGAGGGGGGGGAGAGAGAGACCGGGGTCCGGGAGAGGAGGGGGGGAGAGAGAGACCGGGGTCCGGGGAGAGAGAGACCGGGGTCCGGGAGAGAGGGGGGGAGAGAGAGACCGGGGTCCGGGAGAGAGAGACCGGGGTCCGGGAGAGAGGGGGGGGAGAGAGGACCGGGGTCCGGGAGAGAGGGGGGGAGAGAGACCGGGGTCCGGGAGAGAGGGGGGGAGAGAGACCGGGGTCCGGGAGAGAGGGGGGGGAGAGAGAGACCGGGGTCCGGAGAGAGGGGGGGGAGAGAGAGACCGGGGTCCGGGAGAGAGGGGGGGGGAGAGAGAGACCGGGGTCCGGGAGAGAGGGGGGGAGAGAGAGACCGGGGTCCGGGAGAGAGGGGGGGAGAGAGAGGACCGGGGTCCGGGAGAGAGGGGGGGAGAGAGAGACCGGGGTCCGGGAGAGAGGGGGGGGGAGAGAGAGACCGGGGTCCGGGAGAGAGGGGGGGGGAGAGAGAGACCGGGGTCCGGGAGAGAGGGGGGGGGAGAGAGAGACCGGGGTCCGGGAGAGGGGGGGGGAGAGAGAGACCGGGGTCCGGGAGAGAGGGGGGGGGAGAGAGAGACCGGGGTCCGGGAGAGAGACCGGGGTCCGGGAGAGAGGGGGGGGAGAGAGAGACCGGGGTCCGGGAGAGAGACCGGGGTCGGGAGAGGGGGGGGAGAGAGAGACCGGGGTCCGGAGAGAGGGGGGAGAGAGAGACACCGGGGTAGGGGAGAGAGGGGGGGAGAGAGAGACCGGGGTCCGGGAGAGAGGGGGGGAGAGAGAGACCGGGGTCCGGGAGAGAGGGGGGGAGAGAGAGACCGGGGTCCGGGAGAGAGGGGGGGAGAGAGAGACCGGGGTCCGGGAGAGAGGGGGGGAGAGAGAGACCGGGGTCCGGGAGAGAGGGGGGGGAGAGAGAGACCGGGGTCCGGGAGAGAGGGGGGGAGAGAGAGACCGGGGTCCGGGAGAGAGGGGGGGAGAGAGAGACCGGGGTCCGGGAGAGAGGGGGGGAGAGAGAGACCGGGGTCCGGGAGAGAGAGACCGGGGTCCGGGAGAGAGGGTCCGGGAGAGAGGGACCGGGGTCCGGGAGAGGGGGGGGAGAGAGGGACCGGGGTCCGGGAGAGGGGGGGGAGAGAGAGACCGGGGTCCGGGAGAGGGGGGGGAGAGAGAGACCGGGGTCCGGGAGAGAGGGGGGAGAGAGAGGGACCGGGGTCGGGGAGAGAGGGACCGGGGTCGGGGAGAGACCGGGGTGGGGGGGGAGAGAGAGGGGGGGGGGAGAGAGAGACCGGGGTCCGGGAGAGAGGGGGGGGAGAGAGAGACCGGGGTAGGGGAGAGAGGGGGGGAGAGAGAGACCGGGGTCCGGGAGAGAGAGACCGGGGTCCGGGAGAGAGGGACCGGGGTCCGGGAGAGAGGGGGGGAGAGAGAGACCGGGGTCCGGGGGAGAGGGGGGGAGAGAGAGAGAGAGGGGGGGAGAGAGAGACCGGGGTCCGGGAGAGACCGGGGTCCGGGAGAGTGAGGGGGGGGAGAGAGAGACCGGGGTCCGGGAGAGAGAGAGGGGGGGGAGAGAGAGACCGGGGTCCGGGAGAGAGAGAGGGGGGGAGAGAGAGACCGGGGTCCGGGAGAGAGAGAGGGGGGGAGAGAGAGACCGGGGTCCGGGAGAGAGAGAGGGGGGGGAGAGAGAGACCGGGGTCCGGGAGAGAGGGGGGGGAGAGAGAGACCGGGGTCCGGGAGAGAGGGGGGGGAGAGAGAGACCGGGGTCCGGGAGAGAGGGGGGGAGAGAGAGAGACCGGGGTCCGGGAGAGAGGGGGGGGAGAGAGAGACCGGGGTCCGGGAGAGAGGGGGGGGAGAGAGAGGACCGGGGTCCGGGAGAGAGAGGGGGGAGAGAGAGACCGGGTCCGGGAGAGAGAGGGGGGAGAGAGAGACCGGGGTCCGGGAGAGAGGGGGGGGGGGAGAGAGACCGGGGTCCGGGAGAGAGGGGGGGGAGAGAGACCGGGGTCCGGGAGAGAGGGGGGGGGAGAGAGACCGGGGTCCGGGAGAGAGGGGGGGGGAGAGAGACCGGGGTCCGGGAGAGAGGGGGGGGAGAGAGAGACCGGGGTCCGGGAGAGAGAGACCGGGGTCCGGGAGAGGGGGGGGGGGGAGAGAGACCGGGGTCCGGGAGAGATAGACCGGGGTCCGGGAGAGGGGGGGGGAGAGAGACCGGGTCCGGGAGAGAGAGACCGGGGTCCGGGAGAGAGGGGGGAGGGAGAGAGAGACCGGGGTCCGGGAGAGAGGGGGGAGGGAGAGAGAGACCGGGGTCCGGGAGAGAGGGGGGAGGGAGAGAGAGACCGGGGTCCGGGAGAGAGGGGGGGAGAGAGAGACCGGGGTCCGGGAGAGAGGGGGGGGAGAGAGAGACCGGGGTCCGGGAGAGAGGGGGGGAGAGAGAGACCGGGGTCCGGGAGAGAGAGACCGGGGTCCGGAGAGAGGGGGGGAGAGAGAGACCGGGGTCCGGGAGAGAGGGGGGGGAGAGAGAGACCGGGGTCCGGGAGAGAGGGGGGGAGAGAGAGACCGGGGTCCGGGAGAGAGGGGGGGAGAGAGAGACCGGGGTCCGGGAGAGGGGGGGAGAGAGAGACCGGGGTCCGGGAGAGGGGGGGAGAGAGAGACCGGGGTCCGGGAGAGGGGGGGGAGAGAGAGGACCGGGGTCCGGGAGAGGGGGGGGAGAGAGAGACCGGGGTCCGGGAGAGGGGGAGGAGAGAGAGACCGGGGTCCGGGAGAGGGGGAGGAGAGAGAGACCGGGGTCCGGGAGAGGGGGAGGAGAGAGAGACCGGGGTCCGGGAGAGGGGGAGGAGAGAGAGACCGGGGTCCGGGAGAGGGGGAGGAGAGAGAGACCGGGGTCCGGGAGAGAGGGGGGGGAGAGAGAGACCGGGGTCGGGGAGAGAGAGAGGGGGGGGAGAGAGAGACCGGGGTCGGGGAGAGAGAGAGGGGGGGGAGAGAGAGACCGGGGTCCGGGAGAGAGGGAGGGGGGGGAGAGAGAGACCGGGGTCCGGGAGAGAGAGGGGGGGGAGAGAGAGACCGGGAGAGGGGGGGGAGAGAGAGGACCGGGGTCCGGGAGAGGGGGAGGAGAGAGAGACCGGGGTCCGGGAGAGGGGGAGGAGAGAGAGACCGGGGTCCGGGAGAGAGGGGGGGGAGAGAGAGACCGGGGTCGGGAGAGAGAGAGGGGGGGGAGAGAGAGACCGGGGTCGGGGAGAGAGAGAGGGGGGGAGAGAGAGACCGGGGTCCGGGAGAGAGGGAGGGGGGGGAGAGAGAGACCGGGGTCCGGGAGAGAGAGGGGGGGGGAGAGAGAGACCGGGAGAGGGGGGGGGAGAGAGAGACCGGGGTCCGGGAGAGAGGGGGGGGAGAGAGAGACCGGGGTCCGGGAGAGAGGGGGGGGAGAGAGAGACCGGGTCTGGGAGAGAGGGGGGGAGAGAGAGACCGGGGTCCGGGAGAGAGGGGGGAGAGAGACCGGGGTCCGGGAGAGAGGGGGGGAGAGAGAGACCGGGGTCCGGGAGAGAGGGGGGGGAGAGAGAGACCGGGGTCCGGAGAGAGGGGGGGGAGAGAGAGACCGGGGTCCGGGAGAGAGGGGGGGGGAGAGAGAGACCGGGGTCCGGGAGAGAGGGGGGGAGAGAGAGACCGGGGTCCGGGAGAGAGGGGGGGAGAGAGAGACCGGGGTCCGGGAGAGAGGGGGGGGAGAGAGAGACCGGGGTCCGGGAGAGAGGGGGGGGAGAGAGAGACCGGGGTCCGGAGAGAGGGGGGGGAGAGAGAGACCGGGGTCCGGGAGAGAGGGGGGGGGAGAGAGAGACCGGGGTCCGGGGAGAGAGGGGGGAGAGAGAGAGACCGGGGTCCGGGAAGAGGGGGGGAGAGAGAGACCGGGGTCCGGGAGAGAGGGGGGGAGAGAGAGACCGGGGTCCGGGAGAGAGGAGGGGGGGAGAGAGAGACCGGGGTCCGGGAGAGAGGAGGGGGGGGGAGAGAGACCGGGGTCCGGGAGAGAGGGGGGGAGAGAGAGAGAGACCGGGGTCCGGGAGAGAGGGGGGGGGAGAGAGAGACCGGGGTCCGGGAGAGAGGGGGAGAGAGAGACCGGGGTCCGGAGAGAGGGGGGAGAGAGAGACCGGGGTCCGGGAGAGAGGGGGGAGAGAGAGACCGGGGTCCGGGAGAGAGGGGGGGGAGAGAGAGACCGGGGTCCGGGAGAGAGGGGGGGGAGAGAGAGACCGGGGTCCGGGAGAGAGGGGGGGGGAGAGAGAGACCGGGGTAGGGGAGAGAGGGGGGGAGAGAGAGACCGGGGTCCGGGAGAGAGGGGGGGAGAGAGAGACCGGGGTCCGGGAGAGAGGGGGGGAGAGAGAGACCGGGGTCCGGGAGAGAGGGGGGGAGAGAGACCGGGGTCCGGGAGAGAGGAGGGGGGG
Source organism: Aquarana catesbeiana (assembly GCF_042186555.1). NCBI lineage: Eukaryota > Metazoa > Chordata > Amphibia > Anura > Ranidae > Aquarana > Aquarana catesbeiana. Next base: position 383,251,113 of record NC_133329.1, on the reverse strand, counting down.
AGAGAGAGACCGGGTCCGGGAGAGAGGGGGGGAGAGAGACCGGGGTCCGGGAGAGAGGGGGGGAGAGAGAGACCGGGGTCCGGGAGAGAGGGGGGGAGAGAGAGAGGGGGGAGAGAGAGACCGGGGTCCGGGGAGAGAGGGGGGGAGAGAGAGAGGGGGAGAGAGAGACCGGGGTCCGGGAGAGAGGGGGGGGGGGGAGAGAGAGACCGGGGTCCGGGAGAGAGGGGGGGGAGAGAGAGACCGGGGTCCGGGAGAGAGGGGGGGAGAGAGGGGGGGGAGAGAGAGACCGGGGTCCGGAGAGAGGGGGGGAGAGAGAGACCGGGGTCCGGGAGAGAGGGGGGGGGAGAGAGAGACCGGGGTCCGGGAGAGAGGGGGGGGGAGAGAGAGACCGGGGTCCGGGAGAGAGGGGGGGGGGAGAGAGAGACCGGGGTCCGGGAGAGAGGGGGGGGGAGAGAGAGACCGGGGTCCGGGAGAGAGAGGGGGGGGGAGAGAGAGACCGGGGTCCGGGAGAGAGAGGGGGGGGAGAGAGAGACCGGGGTCCGGGAGAGAGAGGGGGAGAGAGAGACCGGGGTCCGGGAGAGAGGGGGGAGAGAGAGACCGGGGTCCGGGAGAGAGGGGGGGAGAGAGAGACCGGGGTCCGGGAGAGAGGGGGGGAGAGAGAGACCGGGGTCCGGGAGAGAGGGGGGGAGAGAGAGACCGGGGTCCGGGAGAGAGGGGGGGAGAGAGAGACCGGGTCCGGGAGAGGAGGGGGGGGAGAGAGAGACCGGGGTCCGGGAGAGGAGGGGGGGAGAGAGAGACCGGGGTCCGGGGAGAGAGAGGACCGGGGTCCGGGAGAGAGGGGGGGAGAGAGAGACCGGGGTCCGGGAGAGAGAGACCGGGGTCCGGGAGAGAGGGGGGGGAGAGAGACCGGGGTCCGGGAGAGAGGGGGGGGAGAGAGACCGGGGTCCGGGAGAGAGGGGGGGGAGAGAGACCGGGGTCCGGGAGAGAGGGGGGGAGAGAGACCGGGGTCCGGGAGAGAGGGGGGGGAGAGAGAGACCGGGGTCCGGGAGAGAGGGGGGGAGAGAGAGACCGGGGTCCGGGAGAGAGGGGGGGAGAGAGAGACCGGGGTCCGGGAGAGAGGGGGGGAGAGAGAGACCGGGGTCCGGGAGAGAGGGGGGGGAGAGAGAGACCGGGGTCCGGGGAGAGAGGGGGGGAGAGAGAGACCGGGGTCCGGGAGAGAGGGGGGGAGAGAGAGACCGGGGTCCGGGAGAGAGGGGGGGGGAGAGAGAGACCGGGGTCCGGGAGAGGGGGGGGAGAGAGAGACCGGGGTCCGGGAGAGGGGGGGGGAGAGAGAGACCGGGGTCCGGGAGAGAGGGGGGGGAGAGAGAGACCGGGGTCCGGGAGAGAGACCGGGGTCCGGGAGAGAGGGGGGGGAGAGAGAGACCGGGGTCCGGGAGAGAGACCGGGGTCCGGGAGAGGGGGGGGAGAGAGAGACCGGGGTCCGGGAGAGAGGGGGGGAGAGAGAGACACGGGGTAGGGGAGAGAGGGGGGGAGAGAGAGACCGGGGTAGGGGAGAGAGGGGGGGAGAGAGAGACCGGGGTCCGGGAGAGAGGGGGGGAGAGAGAGACCGGGGTCCGGGAGAGAGGGGGGGAGAGAGAGACCGGGGTCCGGAGAGAGGGGGGGAGAGAGAGACCGGGGTCCGGGAGAGAGGGGGGGGAGAGAGAGACCGGGGTCCGGGAGAGAGGGGGGGGAGAGAGAGACCGGGGTCCGGGAGAGAGGGGGGGAGAGAGAGACCGGGGTCCGGGAGAGAGGGGGGGAGAGAGAGACCGGGGTCCGGGAGAGAGGGGGGGAGAGAGAGACCGGGGTCCGGAGAGAGGGGGGGAGAGAGAGACCGGGGTCCGGGAGAGAGGGACCGGGGTCCGGGAGAGGGGGGGGAGAGAGAGACCGGGGTCCGGGAGAGAGGGGGGAGAGAGAGACCGGGGTCCGGGAGAGAGGGGGGAGAGAGAGGGACCGGGGTCGGGGAGAGAGGGACCGGGGTCGGGGAGAGACCGGGGTGGGGGGGAGAGAGAGGGGGGGGAGAGAGAGACCGGGGTCCGGGAGAGAGGGGGGGGGAGAGAGAGACCGGGGTAGGGGAGAGAGGGGGGGGAGAGAGAGACCGGGGTCCGGGAGAGAGAGACCGGGGTCCGGGAGAGAGGGACCGGGGTCCGGGAGAGAGGGGGGGAGAGAGAGACACCGGGGTCCGGGGAGAGGGGGGGAGAGAGAGAGAGAGGGGGGGAGAGAGAGACCGGGGTCCGGGAGAGACCGGGGTCCGGGAGAGAGTGAGGGGGGGAGAGAGAGACCGGGGTCCGGGAGAGAGAGAGGGGGAGAGAGAGAGACCGGGGTCCGGGAGAGAGAGAGGGGGGGAGAGAGAGACCGGGGTCCGGGAGAGAGGGGGGGGGAGAGAGAGACCGGGGTCCGGGAGAGAGGGGGGGGAGAGAGAGACCGGGTCCGGGAGAGAGGGGGGGGAGAGAGAGACCGGGGTCCGGGAGAGAGAGGGGGGAGAGAGAGACCGGGGTCCGGGAGAGAGAGGGGGGAGAGAGAGACCGGGGTCCGGGAGAGAGGGGGGGAGAGAGACCGGGGTCCGGGAGAGGGGGGGGGAGAGAGAGACCGGGGTCCGGGAGAGAGAGACCGGGGTCCGGGAGAGGGGGGGGGAGAGAGACCGGGGTCCGGGAGAGATAGACCGGGGTCCGGGAGAGGGGGGGGGGGAGAGAGACCCGGGGTCCGGGAGAGAGACCGGGGTCCGGGAGAGAGGGGGGGAGGGAGAGAGAGACCGGGGTTCCGGAGAGAGGGGGGAGGGAGAGAGAGACCGGGGTCCGGGAGAGAGGGGGGAGGGAGAGAGAGACCGGGGTCCGGGAGAGAGGGGGGGAGAGAGAGACCGGGGTCCGGGAGAGAGGGAGGGAGAGAGAGACCGGGGTCCGGGGAGAGAGAGACCGGGGTCCGGGAGAGAGGGGGGGGAGAGAGAGACCGGGGTCCGGGGAGAGAGGGGGGAGAGAGAGAGACCGGGGTAGGGGAGAGAGGGGGGGAGAGAGAGACCGGGGTCCGGGAGAGAGGGGGGGAGAGAGAGACCGGGGTCCGGGAGAGAGGGGGGGAGAGAGAGACCGGGGTCCGGGAGAGAGGGGGGGGAGAGAGACCGGGGTCCGGGAGAGAGGAGGGGGGGGAGAGAGAGACCGGGGTCCGGGAGAGAGGGGGGGGAGAGAGACCGGGGTCCGGGAGAGAGGGGGGGGAGAGAGAGACCGGGGTCCGGGAGAGAGGGGGGGGGAGAGAGACCGGGGTCAGAGAGAGAGGGGGGAGAGAGAGACCGGGGTCCGGGAGAGAGGGGGGGAGAGAGAGAGGGGGGAGAGAGAGACCGGGGTCCGGGAGAGAGGGGGGGGGAGAGAGAGACCGGGGTCCGGGAGAGAGGGGGGGGAGAGAGAGACCGGGGTCCGGAGAGAGGGGGGGGAGAGAGGGGGGGGGAGAGAGAGACCGGGGTCCGGGAGAGAGGGGGGGAGAGAGAGACCGGGGTCCGGGAGAGAGGGGGGGGAGAGAGAGACCGGGGTCCGGGAGAGAGAGGGGGGGGAGAGAGAGACCGGGGTCCGGGAGAGAGAGGGGGGGGGAGAGAGAGACCGGGGGTCCGGGAGAGAGAGGGGGGGGAGAGAGAGACCGGGGTCCGGGAGAGAGAGGGGAGAGAGAGACCGGGGTCCGGGAGAGAGGGGGGGAGAGAGAGACCGGGGTCCGGGAGAGAGGGGGGGGAGAGAGAGACCGGGGTCCGGGAGAGAGGGGGGGAGAGAGAGACCGGGGTCCCGGGAGAGGAGGGGGGGAGAGAGAGACCGGGGTCCGGGAGAGAGAGACCGGGGTCCGGGAGAGAGGGGGGGAGAGAGAGACCGGGGTCCGGGAGAGAGAGACCGGGGTCCGGGAGAGAGGGGGGGGAGAGAGACCGGGGTCCGGGAGAGAGGGGGGGGAGAGAGACCGGGGTCCGGGAGAGAGGGGGGGGAGAGAGGACCGGGGTCCGGGAGAGAGACCGGGGTCCGGGAGAGAGGGGGGGGGAGAGAGAGACCGGGGTCCGGGAGAGAGGGGGGGGAGAGAGAGACCGGGGTCCGGGAGAGAGGGGGGGAGAGAGAGACCGGGGGTCCGGGAGAGAGGGGGGGGAGAGAGAGACCGGGGTCCGGGAGAGAGGGGGGGAGAGAGAGACCGGGGTCCGGGAGAGAGAGGGGGGAGAGAGAGACCGGGGTCCGGGAGAGAGGGGGGGAGAGAGAGACCGGGGTCCGGGAGAGAGGGGGGGGGAGAGAGAGACCGGGGTCCGGGAGAGGGGGGGGGGAGAGAGAGACCGGGGTCCGGGAGAGAGGGGGGGAGAGAGAGACCGGGGTCCGGGAGAGAGACCGGGGTCCGGGAGAGAGGGGGGGAGAGAGAGACCGGGGTCGGGAGAGAGACCGGGGTCCGGGAGAGGGGGGGGAGAGAGAGACCGGGGTCCGGGAGAGAGGGGGGAGAGAGAGACACCGGGGTAGGGGAGAGAGGGGGGGAGAGAGAGACCGGGGTAGGGGAGAGAGGGGGGGAGAGAGAGACCGGGGTCCGGGAGAGAGGGGGGGAGAGAGAGACCGGGGTCCGGGAGAGAGGGGGGGAGAGAGAGACCGGGGTCCGGGAGAGAGGGGGGGAGAGAGAGACCGGGGTCCGGGAGAGAGGGGGGGGAGAGAGAGACCGGGGTCCGGGAGAGAGGGGGGGAGAGAGAGACCGGGGTCCGGGAGAGAGAGACCGGGGTCCGGGAGAGAGGGTCCGGGAGAGAGGGACCGGGGTCCGGGAGAGAGGGTCCGGGAGAGAGGGACCGGGGTCCGGGAGAGGGGGGGGGAGAGAGAGACCGGGGTCCGGGAGAGAGGGGGGAGAGAGAGACCGGGGTCCGGGAGAGAGGGGGGAGAGAGAGGGGACCGGGGTCGGGGAGAGAGGGACCGGGGTCGGAGAGAGACCGGGGTGGGGGGGAAGAGAGGGGGGGGAGAGAGAGACCGGGGTCCGGGAGAGAGGGGGGGGAGAGAGAGACCGGGGTAGGGGAGAGAGGGGGGGAGAGAGAGACCGGGGTCCGGGAGAGAGAGACCGGGGTCCGGGAGAGAGGGACCGGGGTCCGGGAGAGAGGGGGGGAGAGAGAGACCGGGGTCCGGGGGAGAGGGGGGGAGAGAGAGGAGAGAGGGGGGGAGAGAGAGACCGGGGTCCGGGAGAGACCGGGGTCCGGGAGAGAGTGAGGGGGGGGAGAGAGAGACCGGGGTCCGGGAGAGAGAGAGGGGGGGGAGAGAGAGACCGGGGTCCGGGAGAGAGAGAGGGGGGGGAGAGAGAGACCGGGGTCCGGGAGAGAGAGAGGGGGGGGGGAGAGAGAGACCGGGGTCCGGGAGAGAGAGAGGGGGGGAGAGAGAGACCGGGGTCCGGGAGAGAGAGAGGGGGGGAGAGAGAGACCGGGGTCCGGGAGAGAGAGAGGGGGGGAGAGAGAGACCGGGGTCCGGGAGAGAGGGGGGGAGAGAGAGACCGGGTCCGGGAGAGAGGGGGGGGGAGAGAGAGAGACCGGGGTCCGGGAGAGAGGGGGGGGAGAGAGAGACCGGGGTCCGGGAGAGAGGGGGGGGGAGAGAGAGACCGGGGTCCGGGAGAGAGAGGGGGGAGAGAGAGACCGGGGTCCGGGAGAGAGAGGGGGGAGAGAGAGACCGGGGTCCGGGAGAGAGAGGGGGGGAGAGAGAGACCGGGGTCCGGGAGAGAGGGGGGGGGAGAGAGACCGGGGTCCGGGAGAGAGGGGGGGAGAGAGAGACCGGGGTCCGGGAGAGAGAGACCGGGGTCCGGGAGAGGGGGGGGGGAGAGAGACCGGGGTCCGGGAGAGATAGACCGGGGTCCGGGAGAGGGGGGGGAGAGAGACCGGGGTCCGGGAGAGAGAGACCGGGGTCCGGGAGAGAGGGGGGAGGGAGAGAGAGACCGGGGTCCGGGAGAGAGGGGGGAGGGAGAGAGAGACCGGGGTCCGGAGAGAGGGGGGAGGGAGAGAGAGACCGGGGTCCGGGAGAGAGGGGGGGAGAGAGAGACCGGGGTCCGGGAGAGAGGGGGGGAGAGAGAGACCGGGGTCCGGGAGAGAGAGACCGGGGTCCGGGAGAGAGGGGGGGAGAGAGAGACCGGGGTCCGGGAGAGAGGGGGGGGAGAGAGAGACCGGGGTCCGGGAGAGAGGGGGGGGAGAGAGAGACCGGGGTCCGGGAGAGGGGGGGAGAGAGAGACCGGGGTCCGGGAGAGGGGGGGGAGAGAGAGACCGGGGTCCGGGAGAGGGGGGGGGAGAGAGAGACCGGGGTCCGGGAGAGGGGGGGGAGAGAGAGACCGGGGTCCGGGAGAGAGGGGGAGGAGAGAGAGACCGGGGTCGGGAGAGAGGGGGGGGAGAGAGAGACCGGGGTCGGGAGAGAGAGAGGGGGGGGAGAGAGAGACCGGGGTCGGGAGAGAGAGAGGGGGAGAGAGAGACCGGGTCCGGAGAGAGGGGAGGGGGGGAGAGAGAGACCGGGGTCCGGAGAGAGAGGGGGGGAGAGAGAGACCGGGAGAGGGGGGGGAGAGAGAGACCGGGGTCCGGGAGAGAGGGGGGGGAGAGAGAGACCGGGGTCCGGGAGAGAGGGGGGGGAGAGAGAGACCGGGTCTGGGAGAGAGGGGGGGAGAGAGAGACCGGGGTCCGGGAGAGAGGGGGGGAGAGAGAGACCGGGGTCCGGGAGAGAGGGGGGGAGAGAGAGACCGGGGTCCGGGAGAGAGGGGGGGGAGAGAGAGACCGGGGTCCGGGAGAGAGGGGGGGGAGAGAGAGACCGGGG